>NW_025975603.1:0-7846 GCF_021869965.1 Rhincodon typus
GATCTGCCCATCTGACCAATCGTTTATATCCTCCTGTGACCAAACACCTTCCTCCTGTCAACCATCCAACTAATCTTCTTGTGATCCGTAAACTTACACTTCATCGACTCCCATCTTCTCACCAACATCATTAATGAATATCACAAACAATAAGGGACCCAGCACCGATCCCTGTGGGTACACCACTGCACACTGGGCTCCAGCCACACAAACAGCCTTTCATTACCACCCTCTGTCTCACTGAGACTGAATGGCTGTCTGTCGGTTCTGGTCTGTAAGTGGACATCCTGCATCGATAGCCTAAAGGCACAGGACAATAGTCTCATTCTGTACTGTACAATTCTATGAGAGCAGAGAGAGGAATATACCAAACAGTGCCATAACACAACCCAACTTTTCCCTACTGCAGATCCCAGAGGCTTCTGTTATTATCCTGTCACAGCTGATCTTACACCTCATCTTATCACAGAGATAGGAGATGACATTGGGCAGCCAATTCTCTACAGAAGCTTGAACAGACCAAGTCTGCTCACTGGTTGGGTGTCATCATTTCCTGTGTTCACACCATTTCTCTTGCCACTGCCAGACAGAAAAGATCTTGCTGATTGTAAAGCTTCCAGCTCTGAAACCATGTTGGGATTTGGGTCTAGGCCCGAAACATCAGCCTTCCTGCTCCTCTGATGCTGCTTGGCCTGCTGTGCTCATCCAGCTCTACACCTTGTTATCTCAGATTCTCCAGCATCTGCAGTTCCTACTACCTCTGGGATTTGGAGTAGATGGGTTCAGCCAGGATTTGACAAGAGTCCCGTAGTTACCTTTCCCATGATGCTGAGAGGGGAGATGGCTCAATGGTCGTTACAGTCACACTGCCTCCTGCATGAGTTCCTAATCCTTGCATTTGGCATTCCTCAGCAGACTTTTGTACAAAGTTCTGGACATCAGACTGTAGGAAGGATGTGAATGCATTGGAGAGAGTGCAGGACCAATTAACAAGAACGGTTCAGAGATGAAGAACTTCAATGATGAGGACAGATTAGAGAGGTTGGGACTGTTCTCATTAGAGTCGAAGGTTAAGAGGAGATCTGATGGAAGTTTTTTAAACCATGAGTGGCCTGGATAGATTATATAGAGAGAAACTGTTCCCAGATGTAAGAGGATCAAAATGTAAAAAGGTACAGATTTAAAGTGATTTGCAAAAGAAGCAAATGTGATGTGAGAAAAATCTTTTCCACAAAGGAAATTGTTCAGATCTGGAATGCATTGCCTTGAAATATGTTGGTAGATTCAGTTGGGGCATTCAAGAGGTCATTGGATGATATTTGGATTGAAATGGTAGCAGGATTGTGAGGAAAAGGCAGGAAAACGGCACAAAGTCATGATGCTCATCTGGAGAACAGGTGCAGACACAATGGGCTGAATGGCTTCCTTCTGTGATTTTGTGATTATCTAGGGCCACAGCGCCCTCCCTTCAGCAAAGATAGAGGAGTATGTGCACATGTTACAGGAGTGCTGCCTTCAGATGGTATAGTCTCAGCAATTGGAGCCTTACCTGTGGCATGTGATTCAATAACTTTGCTAAGCTCTTTTACAGTAGGTTTGAAATCCAGCTTTACCAGGATTTCCAAATGATGTCAACATCTTCCTCAGTGGCAGTGTCCTGCTGAGAGTAGAACCCTAGGCAGTTTTTCACCTGTCTCTCCGACTGCTCATTGTAGCTGGTGATGGATTTCCTGCCTTTGTTTTCAATGGTGCCATTTTCCTTGTTGATGATCCTGTCGGTTTTTTGATCTTTTCTTATATGCCCCTGACATTCCCCATGTTGAAGGACATTTGGATAATCAGAAAATATTGTAATTGGTGGTCATTGTCACAGCACCTAGCAGACTGTTAGACTTTGAGTGGTAGTTAGTGCATTCAGGTCAGGTCTCCTGTATAACCGATAAAAGTGGATGTTTTCATTTCAATGACAGGTTACAGATTAAAGCTACATTGCTGCACTAATGTTAGTTTTGAACAAGTTAGCATCTTTCTTTCCATATGTTAAGAGTAGTGCACTATAGATAGTTTCTCAAAGTATATTCCATTTATATTCTGCAATCTGCATTTGTGTGGGAGGGGGCTTTCTTAGTACAATCGGTTCTGTGTTCATCTATTAACCAATAATTTGCTGATACAAGACCATTCAGAGATGAAGTTTCCCATTGTTCCCTCTTTCAAATGTGCATTTATAAGTGACATGGTTGAGGGATACTGATTTGAAGTTTCTGAAGCTGACTGTTATCCCCGTTGTTAAATATGTGACAGAAATTCTGGGCTCATTACTTAAGAGAGGATTTAAAGCCCCGGAAAGAATGCAAATGAGATTTATTACAAAGATAAACAAAACCAGAAATTGCTAGAAAAACAAGGGTGTTCTAAAGAAGGGTCACTGGAACGGAAACATTAACTCTGCTTTGTCTCTCCACAGAAGCTACCAGACCTGCTGAGTTTCCCCGCCAATTTGGCTTTTAGTTTCTGATTTCCAGCATCTGCAACTCTTCGTTGTTTTTGTTTACTAGAATGATACCAGGCATGAAGGACTTTAGATGCAAGGAAAGATTAGAGAGATTGGGCTTATTCTTCTTGGAGCAGTGAAGATTAAGATGTGATTTTATTGAGGTGTTCAAAACTACAAACAATGTTGACAGGGTAAAGAAGGACATTCTGTTTCCACTAGTTGGTATGTCAGTAATCAGGGTCAGAATTTCAGGATTGTCAGTAAGAGAGGTAGGAGTGAGATGAGGAGAAACTTTACTCAGAGAGTTATGTAGGTGGGCTCTATAGGAGGTTTCAAAAGCAAGCTGGATATATATTTGAAAGTGATGACATTACGGAGATAGGGCTAGAGAACAGGACAAGCTGGGTAGCTCTTTCAGTGACAAAAAAACTGCAGATGCTGGAATCCAAGGTTGACAAACAGGAGGCTGGAAGATAAGGTGTTATTCCTCAAATTTGCGTTCCGAGTCACTGTGACACTGGAGGAGCGGTGGTACTCTGGAGGATGGACCTCTATATCACAGAGGCCAAACGCCAACTCTCCGACACCACGTCCTACCTCCCCGCTGACCATGACCCCACCATGGCCCATCAAGCCATCATCTCCCACACTGTCCATGACCTCATCACTTCCAGTGATCTCCCTCCACCATCTCCAGCCTTATAGACCCCAGCCTCACACTGCCTGGTTCTACCTGCTCCCTTAGATCTACAAGCCCAACTACCCTGGCCAACCCATTGTCTCTGCATGCTCCTGCCCCACTGAACCCATCTCTTCCTACCTCGACTCCATTCTCTCCCCCTTGGTCCAGGCACTACCCACCTACATCTGGGACACAAATCATGCCCTCCACCTCTTTGGAAACTTCCAGTTCCCTGGTCCCCAGCGCTTCATCTTTTCTATGAACGTGCAATCTCTATACACATCCAGGACAGGCCCTCAGTGTTTTCCTCTCCAGCAGACCTATGCAGTCCCCCCACCCTACCCTCCTCCGCCTCACCGAACTAGCCCTCACCCTCAAGAACTTTTCCTTCAATTCTTTCCACTTTCTGCAAATCCAGGGGGTTGCAATGGGCACTCGCATGGGCCCCAGCGACTCCTGCCTGTTTGTCGGTTATGTTGACCAGTTCCTCTTCAGAATGTACACCAGTACTGTTCCCCAACTCTTCCCCTGTTACACCGGTGCTGCATCCTGCACCCAGGCTGAACTGCAGCAGTTCATCGACTTCGCTAACAACTCCCACCCTGCCCTCAAATTCACTTGTTCTATCTCACACACCTCCCTCCCGTCTCTTGACCTCTCCATTTCCATTTCTGATGACAGTTTACGGACTGACATTTACTGTAAACCCACAGACGCCCATAGCTACCTAGACTACACCTTCTCCCACCCTGTATTCTGCAAAAACTCCATCCCGTTTTCCCAATTCCTCCGTCTCCATTGCATCTGCTCTGACGAGGAGATGCTCCACTCCCAAGCATCCCAGATGTCCACCATTTTCAAACATCGCTCTTTTCCCCCCTCTGTCATCCAGACAGCCCTCTACTGCGCCTCCTCCATTCCCCACTCCATAGCTCTTAACCTCCCACTCCCTCCAAACATAATAAAGATAGGGTCCCCCTTGTCCTCACTTTCCACCCCACTACCATCCGCATTGAAGGTTTCCTCCTCAAATACTTCCGCCAAGTCCAATTAGACTCCACCACCTGGAACATCTTCCATTCCCCACCCCTCTCTGCCTTCCATAAGGACCATTCCCTTCGCCACACTCCCCACCAACCACTGCATCCCGCCTGGTACCTTCCCCTGTAACTGTAAAAGATACAACACCTGCCCACACACCACCTCCCTCCAGGGCCCTAAACAGTCCTTCCAGGTGAGACAGAGCTTCACCTCCATCTCTGCCAACCTAGTCTACTGCATCCGGTGCTCCCGATGTGGTCTCCTCTATATCGATGAGACCAAACATAGACTAGGTGACTGTTTTGCCGATTATCTTCGCCTGGCCTGTAACGGCCAACCTAACATCCCGGTCACCGCCCATTTCAACTTCTTGTCCCACCCTACCTCCGACATGTCCATCCTCGGCCTCCTCCAGTGTAACAGCGTCCCTCCCATCGACTAACCAGGTCGTACCTACCACCAATGTCCACCTATCACTACCATTCCACCTCCTGTTTATCTGCAGCTCCCCCTCTCCCCCCGCATCCAGTCCTGAAGAAGGTAATACCCAAAACGTTGACTGCTCCTTTCCTCCAGATGCTGCCTGGCCTACTGTGTTCTTCCAGCCTCCTGTTTGCCTATCTTGCTCTTTCAAGAGCTGGTACTGACACTGTAGTGACTGTACTGAGGTCAGGCAGGTCGATAACATACAATATGAGTTCCCCGATTGGGGCTGCTAACCTGGTCCAATCAGGGACCCCTAGCTGACAGATATAAACAGGAGTTCTGTTCATTCTAGGAGCAGGCTCTGTGCTAGCTGGGTTAGTGTTATGTACGATGCAAATGTAAATACATTGTGACTTGGTGGCGGGATACTGACCTTCCGACAGTACGGATCGAATGGCCTCCTACTATACTGTAAAATTCCAAGATGCTATGTTGGCTTAACTCTACCAGTGCAGAAAGTAGCCAGTGTTGATTGACTTTTGAAAGGGATAAGTCTGAAGCCAGCTCATCAACTACTCATTTTAAATACCAGGGCAGGGTCTGCTCAGACTGTAAGTGTGGCCCTAAGCTTCCAGTTGCCTGTTATTATAATTCTTCAACCCATTTCCACGCTAACCTTTCTGTCCTCACTCTTCTACAATGCTCGAAAGAAACTTAATGAAAACTGCAAGAACAGCAGCTCATTTTACAGTGAGGTACTTCACAGCTCTCTGAACTCAATGCTGAGTTCAAAAATTTCAAACTATACTCTGTGCTCAATTATTTCTGTTCTTTTTTTTTCAGTAACGATTCTGTAATTCCATGTTAACATGCCCTCCAGATACAATCTTGTGTTTTACACTTTTCCTTGCACTATTACCTTTTTCCAAATTAATCTCTTCTGCTTTCTACCCTAACAGGGTCTTTCTCTCCTGATCTCCCTGCATCATTTTATTTGCTTAAAGATGGCATTTACTTGTGCTATTAAATCAGGAGGAGCACTTCCTGTCAGTGGGTAGATGCATTGTTATTGTCAGTGTGTGATCATTCAAAGTGTGAGATACTCTTCAACACAGCCCCACTTCCTGTCATTAAAATGTGCATTTTTTGTGCAAGCTGCTGTCTTTACAGCTATTTCCTTTATGACAAATTCAGTCAATGGAAGAATTTGAGTTCCGAGTTCTGAGGAAGCGTCACTGGCCCCGAAATATTAACTCTGATTTCTTTTCATAGATGCTGTCAGACCTGCTGAGCTTTTCAAGTAAATTTCTGTTTTTGATTACAAGTTCAGGAGCTGCCAATGTGCCAAATGCTCTGCACAGGACTTCCCTGAACAAAGCTTTTACAACTCAGTCATTTGTTCAGATACGTACTGTTCAGGTATCTATTCTCATATATCTGTAAAAGCATGATTTTCTGGTTAAGGTTGCAGTTAAACTGATGATTTTCCAGTTTTATAGTGACCTGGGAGCAAGAGGTACACATCCAGCATCTCAATGGGACATAGCCGCAGAGTAGGCTGGGAGTGCAACTGATGCCTTTCCTGTAGACACAGGAATTACAATGTTGTTTAAAATCCATTACATCTCTAACCTTTCCCTGTGCTGATAAAAGGTAACTGGGCTGAAATACTAACTGTCTCCCTCTGTCTCTCCAGGTGCTGCCTAACCTGTTGAGTTTTTTGTGTTTTCTGCATTCAGTTCTGGTCTCCCTACTATCGGAAGAATGTTGTGAGACTTGAAAAGGTTCACAAAAGATTTACAAGGATGTTACCAGGGTTTGAGCTATAAGGAGAGGCTGAATAGGCTGGGGCTATTTTCCCTGGAGCATCAGAGGCTGAGGTGTCACCTTATTGAAGTTTATAAAATCATGAAGGTCGTGGATAGGGTGAATAGTCAAGGTCTTTTCCCCAGGGTAGCGGGGTCCAAAACTAGAGGGAATAGGTTTAACGTGAGAGGGGAATGATTTAAAAGGGACCTAAGGGGCAACTGTTTCACACAGAGGGTGGTTTATGTATGAAATGAGCTGCCTGAGGAAGTGGTAGAGGCTGGTACAATTACAACATTTAAAAGGCATCTAGATGGGTACATGAATAGGAAAGGTTTAGAGGCATATGGGCCAAATGGGAGTAGATTTATTTAGGATATCTGGTCGGTATGGGTCTGTTTCCATGCTATACAGCTCTATCACTGTACAACAATTTGCATTTGCAACAGTGTGATATTGTGTCGGCTTTTAGATGTTGCCTGAGGAAGTACTGTTGGTCAGGACACTTCAGGAAAACTTGTCTATTCTTGTTCCAATAGTGTGATCTTTTACATGCATCTTTGGGGAGCTTTGGTTAGCTCATTCAGCTGGTTTGTTATACATATTGGTGCCATTGGCATCAGTTTCAATTCCCACACTGGCTGAAGTTACATGAAGGTCCCTCCTTCTTAACCTCTTCTCTTGCCTGAGGTGTGGTGATATTCAGGTCAAACGACCACCAGTCATCTCTCTCTATTGAGAACATGGGGCTCTGGTGACTTTACTTACACCTTTCAGGGTAAACATCTTAGTTTAATACATCGTCTGAAAGACCTGACATTGAGTCCCTCACAACTGCACTGAACTGCAAAGTCCCCAATAGGGAGCTTGAATCAAACGTGCTGACAGAAGTGACAGAAAGTGTGTCAGCCCTGACATCGTATTCATATTAAAGTTAGGGTACCTGATATAATGTGTAATATTCTAGAGAATCATCTAGAAATTACAACACCTTATTTTGACTTATTCACAACTCACACATGGAATACAGTCACTATCGTGCCTGCTCCTCCAGCTAAGCAGGAGTGAGTTAGAGCCCGCTTGATTAGAGATAACTAAATAAACTATGGCTAAATCAGTGCCTTTTGGGAAATACATCAACTCATAAATCACCAAGCTTCTTTTGACAGCATCTTCCGAACCCAGGAACACTTCCATCAAGAGGACAAGGGCAGTAGATACATGGAACACCACCCTGCAAGTTGCCCTCCAAGCCACACACCATCCTGACTTGGAAATACATGGCCATTCTTTCACTGTCGCTGTGTCAAAATTCTGGAACTCTCTCCCTAATGGCATTATGACGCCAACAAAACCCAATGACTGTGGTGGAAACAAAACCCAATGACTGTGGT
>NW_025975604.1:0-7846 GCF_021869965.1 Rhincodon typus
CTGCTCCTCTGATGCTGCTTGGCCTGCTGTGTTCATCCAGCTCTACACCTTCTTATCTCTATACTACATTTGATTTCATCATCAAATCACTGGTACACATTATGAATGGCTGGGGCCTTAGCACTGATCCCTGTGGTATTCCCCCAAGCCACTGACTTCTATACCAAAAATGACCTATTTATTTCTACTTTCTGTTTCTGGTCTATTAACCAGTTCTCATTCAATACCACGATTGACCAGGAACGAAGAAGTTACAAAATTGCCTCTTGCACAAGATAAATTTTCAAATCTCACAATGTTAACAGTGCTGGCTGTGCCAACCTGTACAATGAAATTGCAATGACAGAACTACACATTGAGTGTCAAGGTGTTCACTGGATATATGGCACAGTGCCTTTATGCACCAACTTAAACTCCTACACCATGTCAGGTAAACACAGGTTCAATCTCACATGTTCACTGTCGTAGCGAAGAGTACACTGAGTATTAAATTTTCCTGGCTCATAGACAATACTATAAAATAATATTTCAGGTCATTCATTTTGCTTTTATCCTTTATAATGTATCGAATATGCACCTGTTAAAAATGTTGCAAAAAGACCACAATAAAAAGTGAGGAAGATCTGTATAGCAGACATAATACATTGTCATTGAAAGCAGCCCTTACGACAACGTTTTATAAGTCAAGTGATTTCATAGCCGCCTGTCAGAGTATCGAAGAATACTTTTAACTAGGAGCTGATAGTGAACTTCAGTGTAAATTACATTAAATTGGGATAGAAAAGAATACACCCAGATGTTGAATAAAACATCAATCTCATACCCAGCTTAAGATAACATTCACAAAATATCCTTTGGTTAGAAACAGCCTCAGCAATAACTGATGAGAACTTATTAAAAACAGATACAGGTTTTCTCTTGAATGAAACGGCTGGGTTGGGGAATTCTGTGGGTTGTCAGGAGCCCAGTTGTTTACTCTGTGTGCAGAGTTGTCAATTGTTTATAATATCACAAAGATTGCTAATCATACAAATGTTGTGTGCCCAGGTGTCCAATGCAGAGCAAAGTGAGAGAGCTCAAAGGCATCAAAACAAATTAAGAGGCTGAAGAAACTATTGTGCTACAGGAAATATTCAAAATCCATGCATTGACAAAGATTGAGAAAGGAAAGGAATTAGTTATGTACAACTGCCAGCAACAAGTCAAATTAAGAACTAGGCTGGACCTCAAGAGCATTTGCTTGTAAGCTAAAACAAGTTATTTTAAATATGCCTAACTTTATAGGAACAACCCACTTTTATAGGCCTTAATACAAAACTGAGGTTTGTAATGCTGCTATTCCAAGAAAATGTGTGTTGAATGTTGTTTAGTGAAGGGATTAGTGAAGATATTAGGAGCATACGTTGTGTAAGGGAGCACTTTTTTTTTCTTTTTGGGCTATAAACTGGAATGGAAGTTGGACATTGCTATGTGGCTGAAATACCAGGAGAGGTTTCCAAGTTGGCAAAAAAACAAGTGGGATTATGTGGTGCATTTACTGTCGTACAAGACGATGTTACTTTTTGGAGCAATGAAATTATCACTGACACATTTTGACATTACTGACTTAATGTCGCCCCAGGAGTCTTTGAGGTAAAGAACATTGCTTGATGACAGCCCTTGGATGCATTGAGCTGTAGATTTCTACTTAGGGCATGACAGCCAGAAACATTCAGAGCTAGCAAATAAAAAAAACATTTCTGTCCCTTCTCTCCGTGTGATGGAAAAGACAAAAAAAACCTTAAAACAAAGGATTTGGACACAAGAAAGTTTCATCCAATCAACCATTTAATTGAAGAATGACCATCATTCTACAGCCAACACTATGGCATCATTGATAAAATTCAAAGACCTGTGACAGACAACTTAACCCACCCTCTGGTATAGTCTTTTGATGTTCAGAATTGTATTTTCCATCTATATATTTTCTACCTGTAATATTTGTGTCAAGCCATCTCACTTTTGTCTGTCTCATCCGTGAATGATTCTTTGTGTGTGTGTTTGTGTGTGTGTGTGTGTGTGTGTGTGTGTGTGTGTTTTTGGGATTTTAAAGAGGGATAGTTTAAGCTTAATAGTATTGGATAAGTGATCCTTTCCTTCTCATAAAGAAGAATTTTGGTTGTAATAAATAAAATTATTTTCTTGATGTTAATTTCAAAATTTGATGTGAACTGCTTTTGTCCTGAATAGCAGAGAGAGAGGCTAATTGATCATTTTAGTTGTTTAAATTGGATATTTGGATATTTGTGATGGCTTGTGGAATATTTCGACTCAATTATTGATGCACTCTTTCCAAATGGTTTGTGGCACTTGGAAATATGCAATGTAGGCACATCACTGTATCAGTTGGCATGTGGTACTGATTTCAAACCAACATTACCATTTTTAAGATTGCTGCTTCAGTGTGGCCTCTCAAATATGCACAATTGAAAGTGTAGGAAGGAACATCCTGGCAATCCTATTTAGACAGAATATCAATCACCCTGAGATTTATTTGACATTGATGAAATTTACAGGCAGTGATACTACATGTAAAGATGACATTGGTCATGAGTTCAAAGCTTCTGGTCAGGTCACTTCTTTCAAATATTGCTTCAACTAGTTAGTATCACCTTTCCTATACAGTGTGAGAGGGAGATGAAACAGTGACGATGAAAATAAGGCCAACTGCTCACCAAGGGAGGAGAAGGATGTGGTTCCATTACTTGGAATGCTGTGGAAGAAATCTGCAGTGATCACTGAAGAATGTGGCATCATTTGTGTGGCCTGCTGTATCCTCCACAACCAGGCTTTCATGTGGGCAAACATTGGGACTAGAGGTGCAGTCAGCAGTGGAAGAGAAACAAGAGAAAGAGAGATAGAGGGAAGAGCAGGCACTGGAGGAAGGTAGAGGCAGCGTTGTCATGCCTTCCTTGCCAGACCGCCATGATCACTTCATTCTATGACCATTGTAGAGGATGCAGCTTCAAATCCCCATTTTAACACCAATTACATGAAGCCATGGAGATTATCAAGAAATTTAGAATTAAGCTAAAAGTAGAATAATGCCTTGGGAAGGTGAGGGGATGCCAGTTCTTCAGAATTGTGTACATACTTGACAGAATTAAATCGAGTCCTGAAAACAGCACAATTTTTGTGTAGTGATTGGAACCAGGTAAATCTCGTTGACCACAAGATCCTTGATTGGGATTGTTAACCTGGCCAATCAGGAAGACCTGGCTGACCAATATAAACAGCGGATTTAGAATCTCCTTGGTTCAGGGGAGTGACTCCAAGCTGGCCGGCCGGCCGGCCAATGGTAAATAAAGAGTGACCTGGTGTTGGGATACTGGCCTCTGTGCAGTTATTTCAAGGTGAAAGCTCCAAAATAATAGAGAGAGTTGAGAAGTTTCCTTGGCTTGACCTAGTGAATGTGTTCTTTCATAACATCATGTCAAAACACATAGCAATATGACTAAGATGACGAGAGAAGTTACTGATTGTCAGTGATCATAGTCACTTGAAAAGACCTTCAACAAACTGATAGTGGTATGACAAACTTGGCAAGGGGTAAACCTGTCAGCCCAAGTCTATAGAAGCCCAATAAATGCTTCTATAAAAGAATTAGGAGCAGCCCAAGTCTAAGTACAAATTGATAGAATTGACATTCAAAGTCGTCACATCAGCTAAAACTAGTTCTGCCAGCATAGCTCTTGGCAGTTGTCAGTGGATGCAAAAAATTCCATGCATTTCTCAATGGGGAAAAGTTCATGGGGGAC
The DNA here is from genome assembly GCF_021869965.1 of Rhincodon typus. Taxonomy (NCBI): domain Eukaryota; kingdom Metazoa; phylum Chordata; class Chondrichthyes; order Orectolobiformes; family Rhincodontidae; genus Rhincodon; species Rhincodon typus. The sequence goes on from NW_025975604.1 coordinate 3,798, forward strand.
AGTTCTCATTGTCCACTTGAGCTGATCCACAAGAAAAATCCTCGTAGAAAACCAATAAGAGGTTTCTCTTTGAACATTGTTATTCACTAGAAAAACAGTGATGGCCAATTAATGTATTGAAAAAAAAGGATAATAAAGTTGCAAATATAATTTTAAAATACCTGCAGATTCATTACAAATTATTTCTTCAAAATGTGGTACATAAAAGAAAGCATGTTGAGCCTATAGTTACCAATGTGTTTAATATCTTACTATTAATACCTTACTAATTCTTAATAACCTACTAACTCTACTCAGCTCCTGCTCTCTTGCTTCTCAACCTTCCTGATTGCTGAGCCTCCTGCTTGTTGACCTTTCATTTCACAGCACCTTCCACTCACAACCTCTCCTGTTCAGATTTTCCTGCTCACTGCCCTTCCTGCTCAGAGGCCTTCCTGCTCACAGCCTCTCCCACTCAGTCTTGACTGCTCAGCGCCTTGCACTCACCACTTCTTAGATACATTATAATCCATCTGTCTGCTGAGTATTCACTCGCTAATCTTTCTATGACTGTCTGCAATTTCTCTATGTTCTCCTCACAACTTACACTCCCTCCTAATTTTGTATCTTCAGGAAACAGATGGATTACCCTTGGTCTCACTATCTATTGCTATTCAATTGTGTCTTCTTAATTGAGCCTTATTAATTATAATATTAATTATACTTTTATATCCCCTGTAATAATTCTGCAGAAGCTGGTCTCCAACAGCAAGTCACCCTTTATTTATACATGAAGAGTCCTTGAATTTAGCATTGCCTCATTCAGAGGCAGCTGCCAGATTGGCAATATCTCTGACACTCCCCTTTTTATCTGTCAGCCAGGGCTGTCTGATAGGACCAGATTAACAGCCCCAATCAGGGAACTCATATTCTATGTGGCCTAGCTGTCTGACCTTGTTAAAATCACTACATCCCCAATGATGACTGTTTAATTTCACAGTTTTGTCGACAATATCTGTACAGCATTTGAAAAATTTGGAACATGATTCTTCTCAATTATTTTTCTGTTCTCAATGGAATCAAATTCAATGTTGAGCCATTCTTTATAACTTACATTTTAATTTCCAGGACTATCTTAATCATTATTTCCCTGATTCAGTATGTAACACATCATCTTATATTTGATGCAAATGGGGCAAGTTTAGATGTTAGATTAGAAAACAAATGACACAAACACAGAAAATGCTGGAGAAACTCAGCAGGTCTAGCAGCTTTGTGAAGTGGGAAGCAGTGTTTGGGGATTGTATTGTTGATTAACCCACACCCACCTGGACAGTAAGCAAACCTAAGGTTTTGGAGTAGATCTGTAGCTCGGGTTGTAGGTGTTGAGGTTGGTTGGCTCGCCGAGCAAGCAAGTAAGCAAACCTTATGCTGATTTCTATGATGGTCTTGGATTCCCCAGAAATTCCAAACAGTTACAAATATTGGAGCTTCATCGAATGTATTTCTTTTAGTTCTCCCTGTTGCTTGTGGACCATAATATTTTTCCCTAGGACTTGACTGCAACATCCTGAATGAACATTCATGTGTGAAGTTATGCACTTTGACATGAAAATTACAAATGTTGATATTCAGAGACTTGAGCATGTGTTCAAGCAACACAAAGTTAGAATGCAGATATAGGAAGTAGAAAATGGCTTATTTATCTTTACTGCAAGAGAACGTATTGAAAAAGTACAAAAGTAAGGTTTACTATAATTATGCAAGGCTTTGGTGAGGTCATAATTGGAGAACAGGGTTCGATCTTCATTTAGCTGCATTGGAGGTCAGTGTTCACTAAACTGGTACCCAACACGAGCAGATTGTCCTGTGATGAGAAGGTTGAGTAAACTGGGATAAAATTCTCTGCAGATTAGAAGATGTGATCTCAAACTTTTGAAGGGCTTTGACATGCTTGACATTGAAAAGTTGTTCGCCCTAAATGGGAAATACAGACTCTGGCTAAGGAGCCAATCATTTAGGACAGTGATAAGGAGAAGTTTCTTTGCTCAAAGGAGTGTGAGTCATTGGAATTCTCTACCTCAAAACGTTGAGGATACCCTTCATATTTAAGATTGATGTAGACAGAATTTTGGTCTCTCAAGGAATTAAAGGCTATGGGAAGCAGGTCGCTAAGTGAACTAATGGTCGATGACCAGCAATGAATGTTGGAGAAGGTGATCAAGTTGTATGATCCACTCCTCCTCCTTTTTCTTGCGTTCCTATAGATTGATTTCTGGCATTAATGTATCAAATGAAAAAATGATTTCCCCTTTACCAAAACACTTAGAATAGAATTCCTACAGTGCAGAAAAGACCATTCCACACAACAAGTCTGCACTGACCCTCCAAACAGCATCCCACCCAGATCCAGCACCCCCACCCCATCCACTACAATCCCACATTTTGCCATGGCCAATCCGTCCAGTTTGCACATTCCTTGATATTACGGCCAATTTAGCATGGACATCCACCTAACCACAATGAATTTATGATGAAAGATGCAATTGAAGATGGACAAGCAAACTTAAGAGTTGACAGTTGTTTACTGTGTGCAGTTCTGGAGAAATTCCAGATATTAGCTGTGGAACTTTCCTGCCCAGAAATGAATAATATGCGTGCAATACTCAACTCACGTCCTAGTGAATCAGAAGATTAATGTAGGAGTGTACTGAACTTTGGATCTTTTGAAGTTATTAACTATTGGATTTGTCACTTTCATTCATTCAGTTTATAGTACAATTTAAAGCCCATGGTATATTTGCTAACATGTATACATTAGAATATCTATTCCTATTCTGTGTGTTATAAACACATACCTATGAAATCAACAACAATTGTAGTCCAGAATGTAGTATGATTTCTTTAGTGATAACAAAGTGTGGAGCTGGAGGAACACAGCAAGCCAGGCAGCATCAGAAGAACAGGAAAGCTGACGTTTCGGGTCAGGACCCTTCTTCAGAAATGATTTCCTTTGTCTTGTTTTTGACTTAATAAATGGTCCTCAAAAAGCACACATTATTCTAATGCATTATTTATTCACAGTAATTACACTTCTTCAGTCTTATAATCTTATCCTGATCACAATTTAATGCAATCTGATTGTGATATTTCCCTGTAAGTGTTTACAACACTTTTTAAAAATCAACATTTTAAATAAAACAACTTGCAGCAGTCGAAAAAATGTTCAATTTGCCCTATTTCCTATGTTAATGAATCCTTTATTAAATTCCAGGATCTGGATCAACAAAATCCTAATCAGTTCTTCCTTCATGTGGAGGTGGCAGTGTTGGATTGGGGTGGACAAAGTCGGAAATCATACGACAACACGTTATAGTCCAACAGGTTTATTTGAAATCACAAGCTTTCAAAGCACTGCTCCTTCATCAGGTGAAGTGACTTTGAAACTTTGTGATTTCAATTAAACCTATTGGACTGTAACCTGTGTCATGTGACTTCTGACTAATGCATCCATTTTGTTTTAAAATAGATTTGTTATAGATAAAAAGACAAGCAAACTAACAAAGAGAGGCTAAAACATTACTTCCATCCACTCTCAGTGGTGGATGTAAGAACTGGCAGGGAGGAGGGGGAATGAGGAGAATATTATTTTAAATAGTGACTAATTGTTATGATCTGGAACTACCTAAAAAGGTAGTGGAATCAAATTTAATCATATTTTTTACAAAAAGGAATTTGGTTATATATTTAAAAGGGAACGATTTGTAGTTATATGGGCAGGGATGATTAATTGGGCAAATCTAAAACGAGCTGGCTCAAACATAATGGGCCAAATTGCCCTGCTTTCTACTACAGAAATTTATGATTTGTTGAACTATCTGTGATATTATTTGTAGCCAGTGAGGCTTTCTTTTAGTTAAAACAGCAATCAGTATATTGAAATGTCTTCTCAACAGGTCTGCAAAAACACCTACTCCCAGTATTTGAGATAGTAGGAACTGCAGATGCTGGAGAATCCGAGACAACAAGGTGCAGAGCTGGATGAACACAGCAGGCCAAGCAGCATCAGA
>NW_025975605.1:0-7846 GCF_021869965.1 Rhincodon typus
AAACGTCAGCTTTCCTGCTCCTCTGATGCTGCCTGGCCTGCTGTGTTCATCCAGCTCCATACCTTGTTATCTCAGATTCTCTAGCATCAGCAGTTCCTACTATCTCCCAGAAAATAAATAATTGTCCTTTCATGACCTTGGGACATCATCATGTACTTCATTAGATTCCTATGTTGTAGATAGCGGAAAGGAATTTGGTGTCAGGAAATGCTGCAGAATTCTATTGTGTGCAGTTTTGGTCTAAGGAAAGATGTTCTGGCAGCGGAGGGAGTGCAGCAAATATTTACCAGCTGATTCCTGGAGGTAGCAGGATTAATGTATGAAGAGAGATCAGTTCAGACTATATTCACTAGAATTTAGAACAAGGAGGGGGCATTTCGTAGAAACCTACAATATTCTAACAGAACTCGACAAGGTAAATGCAAGAAGGATGTTCCCATAGGAACAAAATTTATGTGGCTGGTCCTGTTCAGTTTCTGGTCACCAGTAAATGCCAGAATTGTGAGAGATTTGGCAACAATATATTGCCTTTTAATGTCAAGGAAGGTGGTTGGATTCTTTCTTGTTGGAGATTTCCAGGCACTTGTGTACTATGAATTCAATTCAGGTGGTTAGCTGGTTAGATGCTTGCAGCTGGTTAGAAATCAGTTTGCCGACCTGACACCCTGGTCATGTTGTCCTTAAGAAGGGTAGGCAAGGATTTGGCCTCGGTCGAAGAATTTGCAACAATTTGGAGAGAGGCCTCCCCACCGTGAACATGCAAAATCTCAAACGTTTGTAAGATGACAAAATTAGAATGGTATATGTTAGCATTCATTCAGTTTATTGATTGGTGTTGCTTTATACTGATTGTACATCGTCCTAATCCTCAATCCATCGTAAGGTCATCACTGATGATGACACAATGTTCAGCACAATTTGTGACTGCTTGAGTGCTGAAGCAGTCCATGTCCATGCGAAGTAAGACCTGGATGATATCCAGGTTTGGATGGAGAAGTGACAAGTAATAATTGTATGGCACAAGTGTCAGACAAAGACACTCGCCAGCAGGATAGAATCTAACAAATTCCCCTTGACATTCAATAGCGTCACCTTCACTGAATCCTCCACTATCAACATTCTGGGGATTATCACTGACTGGAAACTGAACTGCACCGGCCGGGGTGGTATGGTGCCTCAGTGGATAGCATTGCTGCCTCGCAGTGCCAGAGATCTGGGTTCACTTCCACTCTGTGGCTGTGTCTGAGTGGGTTTCTTCCGCGTGCTCTGGTTTCCTCTCACTGGCCAAAGATGTGCAAGTTAGGTGGGTTGGCCATGCTAAATTGCCCGTAGTGTTCAGGGATGTGCAGGCTGGGAGAATTAGATGTTGGAGATGTGGGGTCACAAGGGTAGGGCAGGAAGGTAGATCTGGGTGGGATGTACTTTGGATGGCTGCAGTATGCTCGATAGGCTGAATGGCCTGCTTCCACACTATAGAGATTCTGGGATTATAAATACCCTGCTACAAGAGCAGGTCAGGGGCTAGGAAACCTGCAGCAAACAACTTACCTTCTGAGTCCTCAAAGCCTGTCCACCATGTGCAAGGCACAAGTCAGGATTGTGAAGAGTCCCCACCTGGATGAGTGCAACTCGAACAGTTCGAGAGGCTTGACACAATTATGGAAGAAACAGCCTGCATGATTGGGACTATCCACAAGCATCCGCTCTCCCTACCACTGATGCTCAGTAGCAGCAGTGTGTACCATCTACAAGAATGCACTGCAGAAAGGTACTAAGGCTCCTTAGACAGCACCTTCCAAACAGACAACCACTGCAATCTAAAAGAACAAGATTCACACCACGTTCAAGTTCCACTCCAAGCCACTCACCATCCTGATTTGGAAATATATTGCTGTCTGTAAATGTCACTCGGTCAAAATCTTTCTGCCCATTGGCATTGTTGGTCTAATTATAGCCCGTGGTTTAAAAAAACAGCTCACCACCACCCACTCAAGGGCAACTAAATGCAGGCAATAAACAATGGCCCCGCCAGCGACACCCACATCCCATGGGATTTTCCATAATTTGTTACCCTGGGCGACTCCATTGGGTTTCATTCATTTGAATTAAAATACAGCCCTACGATCAGTGATCCAGTCAAGTTGATCAAGAGAAAGACTTTAAGACACAAACACTTTTTTTGTTCGATTATGTGCCTGTGTTCCTGAAGGGATTCAAGTGAGTCTGTAAATTAGCACAGGACTGTTGAAAACAAAAATGACAGACAAAAATAAAGGAATGTGGAAATAAGCCTCCTGAAATCAGAAAATTTCAAACAGGAGATGATGTTTTCCTGTCCTTAGAAAGGAAAGTAAGATTCATGGTCCATATAAGGCAATTAAGAAGGTTTGTAGAGTATCTGACAGACACACTGGAACATAGGAAGACAAATCAGTTGTGTCATGTCAATATATTGAAACAATACTGCACCATTGTAAAGGGGAAGATAAGAAAGAGCATATTCATCAAATAGTAGGAACAGTGGAGAACAGAGACAGTGAGAGTGAGGTAGAAGGATGTTAGATAAATCACAAATTGAAGCTGCTCCACTTTGTTCGACAAGACTGAAACATCAAAGCAGTTGGATATTGCATTCCCAGATTTAAAAGGAAGAACAGGGAGGATTTACTGAGCTAACTTACAGAATTTAAGCAAATTTGAACAGATAGTCAGGGTGTACAAATTTAGCCAGGCATGATGTGGATGTAAGGAAATCTGTGCCAGTAAAACAATACAACCTTGGTTTAAAAACCGAAAGAACTGCGGATGCTGGAAATCAGAAACGAAAACAGAAATTGCTGGAAAGGCTCAGCAGGTCTGGCAGCATCTGTGGAGAGAAATCAAAGTTAACATTTCAGCTTCAGTGACCCTTCCTCAGAACTGATGGTGGCTAAGAAAATGTTGGCTTTTATGCAGAAGATAGGGCGGGGGTTAAGGAATAAATGATAGGTGGGGATAGAGCCCAAAGGGAGAGAAGAACGGATAGACAGACAAAGGAGTGGATAACGATCAGCCTGGGAGAATGAGTAGCTATTAGTGGATAATGATGGGTAGTGTGTAATAGCAGACTATGTGATAACAAAGCGTGTGGGAGCTGGGGTAAATATGCCCTGACCAACATCTCTGTCTCAGGCTTGTGTGCAGTGCTCCAGTGCAGCTCAGCGCAAGCTGGAAGAACAGCACCTCATTTTCCACTTGGAAACTCTACACCCTTTTGGACTCAATATCGAATTTAACAATTTTAGGGCTTGAGGCACCTTCTCCCTTGTCCTCACCCCAACCCCCACACACCAGGCCTTGTTATCAAGGAAGTCCTGCCTGTGCACTGCCCCATCCTATGGGAGCTCCAAGACCATGCCCAACCAACAATACATGGGGGTCAAATATCACCAACTGAGCAGGGGAGCTCTGGATTGATAGGACATGTCTGGGTGCACTATGATCTTTAAAGATGTAAGGGATGCTGGTTATTCTGGAATACCACTGAGTGGTGAGTTGTTCAGTGTGGAGTAGGAAGAGGCCTCAATCAAATGTGACAGATGCCAGAGTAGAGGGTACAGGTAGTTAATAAGGCAAATTTGGTAAGATATGTTAAGAAAATCCACTAGGCCTTGTGTGAAATTTCCTTCAAAAATTCCGATGCAACTTGGACTTAGCCAAAAACAAAACTAACAGCAACCTACAGCACATAGACCACAGCGTCAGCACCATTTTCTCAAAGGCAGCTAAGGGACGGGCAATAAATGTTGAACCAGCCAGCGATGCCAATACCCCACATGTGGGTAAATAAAAACAGATTCACCTCATATTGTTTAACTGATAGTGTTCTGATTTTAACCACTGGGGTCAGTTGAGCTTGGACAGCTGGTTTGTAATACAGAGTGACGCCAACAATGTGGGTTCAATTCCTGCACCAGCTGAGGTTACCATAAAGAATTCCTCTTCTCAACCTCTTCCCCCTGCCTGAGGTTATGGTCTTAAAGTTTAACCATCATCAGTCATCTCTCTCTCTCTAATGAGCAAGCAGCTCTATGGTCTGGTAAGACTGTAGCAACTTTACACACTAGGACTTGGTTTCAAGTGTGAGATCGTGAAGTATCGTGTGTTAACGTAAGGAGAAGTTCAAATCTGTTGAAACCAATATTGGTGTCCATGGAAACTGCACCTTGTTCACTGAGATGGAGCTACTGCAACAATGTAGTGAGACTCCATTATCTCCAAGTCAAGGGAAGGAGATGGCCTAGTGGTATTGCCGCTGGACTGTTAATCCAAAGACCCAGATAAAGTTCTGGGGACCCAGGTTTGAATGGCAGATGGTGGAATTTGAATTCAATAAAGTATCTGGATTTAAGAATCTAACTGATGACCATGAGTTTATTGTTGGAAAAACCCATCTGGTTCACTAATTCCTTTTAGGGAAGGAAATCTGTCACCCTTACCTGGTCTGACCTACATGTGACTCCAGACCCACAGCAATGTGGCTGACTCTCAACTGCCCTTGGGGCAATTAGGTACGGGCAATAAACACTGGCCTAGCCAACGATGCCCTCATTCCATGAATGAATAAAGGGAAAACAAAAATCCCATTCTGACAATAGTAATCTGCTTTCATTATTACTGGGCCAAGTATCTGGAAATCCCCTATCAAACACTGGCCACTTCCAGGACTGCATCTTTAAGAGTAAATTAAGTGAAAGGGATCATGTGATCTTTGCTGGAGTCTGCCTGAGAGGAAGACGGGCTAGTTTACTTGTCAGATTAAGGGGAGGGTGCATTGTTTTATTTATCGAAAGAGAGGTGGCAAACATGAAGACCAGAAGGCAACATAGGAATTTGGAGCATGAGAGAGTCTGCTGCCTCTTTCTCAGAGCACATGGGTTAGGAGATATGTGAGACCTCCAAATCCACAGAACAAATTTTAAAAATCTTATTATTTCACCCCAGTGCTGGCATGAAAAGGGATGCAGCTGGAATCAAAAGTTGATGTCATGTTAATACAAAAAAGCACGATTGAAAATTCACTGTGGAAAATTATTTTTGCACTAATCTTTTCCGTTATTGTTAAGTATGAATAAACTTGCTTCAGCACATCTCTTTCTTTATCTGCTGATAGATTTCACAGCTGACTTCCACATGTGGTTTCTCATTATTTTCAGGCTAACCATCTAAAGTGAGCCTTTGTTGCTGAGCAGCCAAGCTATGCATCTCATTCACTTCCTTGGCAAACCACGAGCTTTGCTTGATTGTGCCATGTGGGTGATGTTTTGATTCTTTTGGACTGAGGTGGGTGTCAACTCTCTGCACTGCTTCCTGCTCCTCAAAAACACAGCTCTGTAAACACTATGCCTTTGAGATCACTTTGAATTTGAATGCTATCAATGCAGCAGAAAGTGCATTCAAATAAGTTATTTGTTTACATTTCTTTCCAACACAGAAATATTGATTTATAGACACAGGATAAGTCATTACCTTTTAATTTTCCTCACTTCGCTACTCTTAAAGATATGTTAATGAGATGTAGGCATTGCTGACTAGGCCAGCAGTTTTGCCCGTGCCTAAGAGCAGTTTTTTTTTATTCATTCATGTGATGAGGGCGTCACAGGCTAGGGCAGCATTTATTGCCCATCCCTAATTGCCCAGAGGGCAGTTAAGAGTCAACCACATTGTGGTGGGTCTGGAGTCACATGCAGGCCAGACCAGGTAAGGATGGCAGCTTCCTTCCCTAAAGGATATTAATGAACCAGATGGGTTTTTTTCCAGACAATCAACAATGAGTTCACGATCATTGTTAGATTTAAATTCCACCATTTGCCGTGGCGGGATTCAAACCAAGTCCCCAGAACATTATCTGGGTCTCTGGGTTAACAGTCCAGCAATAATACCACTAGGCCATTGCCTGCCCTAGGGGTGGCATGGTGGCTCAGTGGTTAGCACAGCTGCCTCACAGCGCCAGGGCCCAGGTTCGATTCCATTCTTGGGTGACTGCCTGTATGGAGTTTGCACATTCTCCCCCTGTCTGCATGGGTTTCCTCTGGGTGCTCCAGTTTCCTCCCACAGTCCAAAGATGTGCAGGGTAGGTGGATTGGCCGTGCTAAATTTCCCATAGTGTTCAGGGATGTGTAGATTAGGTGGGTTATAGGGGGATGCATCTGGGTGGGATGCTCTGAGGGTCAGTGTGGACTTGTTGGGCCAAGGGGCCTGTTTCCACTTGGTAAGGATTCTAAGTTAAGGCTAAAACACTTTGTTGTGGGTCAAGAGTCATTATTAGGCCAGAACTGGCAAAAATGGCAGAATTGTCTCCCTAAAGGGTATTAATGAATGAGATGGGATTCATGATGGAACTGAATAAACTTAAAAACACTTGCACTCCAGACTCTGTGGATCTTCTACACTGGTTCAAAACTCAGTTTGGCTGAGAGCACTTTCAACTCATAAACTGGCTGGTCCACAGGTCACGTGACTTAGAATGGTGAGCACCCATTGGTTGCATCTGTTCAGGAACATTGGTCAAATTCCAGTGTACAGGGACCAATAGGGAGCTGTGGTCAGGTGATTCCAGCTTGACCAGGCAGGAGGCAGAGAATGAGGCAGCAAGAGTAGGAGGAGGGTGAGAATGTTGGAGAACGAGAGAGTGATGGTAGAACATTCCAGGATCTCAAAATCCACTCAGCTGGCAGCTGCAGTGTCAGCACAAGCAGAATATTTCCATGACCCCGCAGCCTATTGCCTGCCACTTGGAGAATTGACGAAGGATGTTCTTGGTCTCTTTACGGGAAGTTCCTCTGAGCCATAAGTCAATCCAGCAGTGGCCCCCTCCCCACAACTGCGACTCAGAGGGCAGAAGTCTTGGCTACAGAGAACAACAGGCCAATCAGAGAGCAGAAAATCTTGTCCTCAGCAGCGCCAATGCATGGATACAGAAATACCCACTGAAGAGTCAGGATTGCATGGTGGGGGTCACAGGGAGTGGGGTGGGGGTGAGGGTGGGGATTGGTCCCCACCAAGGGCAGGTGTTAGGTCTCATGAAGCCATTGCTGACTCTGCTAGATTACGTTATGTATTTCTAAATGCTCTGCGATTACATCCTTCATAAATAGACTCTAACTTTTTCCCAATAACAGGTGTTTAGTAAACTGGTCTATAATTACCTGTCTTTTTGAATGAAGTGTTAAATCAGCAATTTTCTGATTCACTGGGAATTTTCCAGGATCTAAGAATTCCTGGAAGATTACAATCAGCGCATCATTATCTCTGTAGCGACTTCCTTTAAAATCCTAGGGTGTGTCCCATCAGGTCCAGGGGACTTCCTAGCCTTTAGCTCCTTTAGTTTTTCTTGTAATATTTCTCTGATAGTTATTGTGTTTATTTCCTCCTCACTGCCCCAACCTTCACTCTCTTAATTATTTTGTATTTCTTGAATATTATTGGTATTTTCTATTGTGAAGGCAGATGAAAAGTATTTGTTCCATTCCTTTGCTATTTCCTGGTTCCCCATTATTATTTCCCCAACCTCATTCCCTAAGATGCTTATGTACACTGTTGCCTACTACGTGATTTATACTAATCTTTGCCACATTGTATGTTGTTTCTTTCAATTTGGTACTGTCCTAAAGTTCTCTGTTTAGCCATAGTCAGGTTCATCACTTTCCAATTCTCCTTCTTCACTTGGTTGTATCTGTGAACTGAGAGAGATAGTAGGAACTGCAGATGCTAGAGAATCTGAGACAACAAGGTGCAGAGCTGGATGAACACAGCAGGCCAAGCAGCATCATAGGAGCAGGAAGGCTGACGTTTCGGGCCTCGACCC
>NW_025975606.1:0-3737 GCF_021869965.1 Rhincodon typus
CCAGGTCCCTAGTGCTGTGAGGCAGCAGTGCTAACCACTGAGCCACTTGCTGCCCCTAAAAGGGCTGAATGGCTTGCTCCTGTTTTGCTTTGGAGTAGGATGGTTACCTTGAACATACTGGAATGGAACTTGAACCCACAGCTTTGGACTCTGGGGACTTGTTACCTACAAGCTGTGATCACTGAAACTTTTACAGTTTAATCTCACTTACCTCTCTATTGTATTCAGCTGTTTAACGATGTAGATTTTCTGATGAAGGGTCTAGGCCCGAAACGTCAGCCTCTCTGCTCCTGTGATGCTGCTTGGCCTGCTGTGTTCGTCCAGCCCTGCACCTTGTTGTCTCGGATTCTCCAGCATCTGCAGTTCCTACTATCTCTAGAGCTGAAACAGGCCACTCGACCCAACAAGTCCACACCAACTCTCTGAGCAGTATCCCACCCAGGCTCACCCTCCTACCCTATGCCTGCCTTTCCTATGGCTAATTCACCTAACTGACACATCCTTGGACACCATGGGCAATTTAGCAAGGCCAATCCACCTGACCTGTGCATCTTTGGACTACGGGAGGAAACCGGAGCAGCTGGAGGAAACCCACACAGACGCGGGGTGAATGTGCAAACTCCACACAGACAGTTGCCCAAGACTGGAATTGAACCAGGGTTCAATTAATTGTTATCATTGAAAATTGTTTACTTTGGGACTACTCTCATTTTAATGACAGAATGAATGGTTGGAGAAAGCCATTCTGTGCAACCTCAGTAAAATTTATCATAGTTTGGCAATGGCACCCATACATTCGCATTTTGAATTACGTTACTGAAGTAGAATAGAAAGTTTAAGATCACTCAGTTAGCTGCAAAGCTGAATAAAGAATCCAGCTTTCTTGAGATAAGACTTCTCAATTGATCAATCCAATTTTATGTGTTTAAATTCAATTTTGACCTTCTTTAGTTAGTGCATTGAAAGAGCCTAAGATCCTTTTTCAAAGTCTTTTTTAGGCTGTATCAACATACTAACTCAAAAAGATCAAAATTTAATTTAAACACATGATAAAAGTATATGTATTTATTATCATTGGCTGCAGGCACTTATTGATGATAGCTTTGGAGTTGACCATTTGCTAGAAAGTGTTGCTATTTGTGATATTCAGAGGATAAAACTATTAGAATTTTTGTTGGGCTGCAGAATGTCTGCAGAATTTATGTGTTAGTGGGCAGAGTTTCCAGTATACACAGCACAAGAAATTATCAAAATTCTGTTCCGAGTGCGCATGTAGTATGTAAATTATGCAATCTTTCATCTCTTCTGAATTTACTGGAGAAGTGCTTTGATGGGTTTTTCTTGTCTGGACAAGTTACCACAAAAACCATGGTAGTTTCCTTTGAGAGTATTCACAGCTTGTCAGAGATGAGAGATTGTTTCATGAGGTTATGATCAACTTATTTGTAGGGAATTAGCTGTTTGTCATGGATTGTTGAGATTTTTGTTTGCATATTTTGGATAAGGTTTTTTATTCTCAAGCTGAAAGATGTCAGCTGTGGCGTGTAGATAGTTTATTTTGCGAATGTTGTCATTTATTGATAATTCAAAATCACCAGAATTGCTGTCAGTTTTCTAACTTTAAATTCGGACACAGTTTCTTATGCTTGATGGGTATCTCTGTGAATTTTGCTCACTTTGCACAACAGCCTTCCTGTGACTTCTCAATGATGCTCTGGTTTTGTGCCAGCAGAATATTTTTATGCTTTGAGGCTCAAGGAAATCTGAGCTGAGACTGACTCGTGGTCAGAAGAAAGCTAATATTCCCATTTCATCTGCACAGGATATGTACATTTTGAACTGAACATGTCAGAATCTCACACACCTATAAAGGGCAGTGATAGACTTGGAACAATCGGCTTGCAAATAGTGAGGTGCCCCTGCATATTAATGACAAGTATCAGAACAGCAGAAAACTTTGAACACAGTGCAGACCTTTTGTTACAAATCAACAGAAATCAAATATGCTTTGTTATATTTAATCTAGTCTTTGAAAATTAGTGACTTTTGCATACTTATTCTTTATTCCTAGAAAATTAAATGTCTATTAAGGATCACTAGAGTGATCATCAGGAGAGCACAAATTTAATTTATTTTGGTTTCCTCTTCTGGCCTGTTCATTTTTATATGCTGCTTTATGGACCTGGCATTGGAAGAAAAGATAATTGACTGGTCAAGTGAAACATTCAAAAGTTATGATTATGGAGTACACTGTGCAGTCTCATAAGATTTAATGGTGGTGCAGCAAAAAACTGACATTTCTTGAGAATTAGACAAATTAAAAATTTTTGAGATTTTGATCAAAGATTTTGAGGCATGCGACAAACCTAAGCCTTAAAATGTTTTAAAAAAGGGCATTTTAGGAAATAGAGGGAAATACATTCAGATGGACAGAGAGGTATCAATGAAGACTGACTGACAGGTTATAATGGTAAAGCATGTTATATAAATATCAAAAGTAAAACAGTAGGTTAGGCAAGGGGAGGACTAATGGGACATTACCGAATAAATCCTATTAAGAAGGACAAAACAAGAAACCTGAATTATACTTTGCCTTGAATTTCACAGAGCTGTGTGCCAGTGGTGAGTTAAAAAGTAGGAAAAGATTTAGGTTAATTAAGTATCCTGATGTAAAGGGAACAAATTAGCACTGAAAAGGTTGCTGAAATTTTAAGTGCATAAGGCATTAGGCCTGATGACATACATAAGTAATTTACATTTTGCTGCTTCTTTCCACCAATGAATTCTAGCTGGATTTGAGATCCAGTGTTGATGATGACTAGGAAACTATCATCGATTGTACTCAAAACAATCTGGTTCAGTAATGAATCAGAGATAGTAGGAACTGCAGATGCTGGAGAATCCGAGACAACAAGGTGCAGGGCTGGATGAACACAGCAGGCCAAGCAGCATCATAGGAGCAGAAAGGCTGACGTTTCGGGCCGAGAGCCTTCTTCAGAAAAGGGGGAGGGGAAGGGGGTTCTGAAATAAATAGGGAGAGAGTGGGAGGCGGATAGAAGATGGATAGAGGAGAGGAAACAAACAGGTCGAAGAGGCGCGGATGGAGCCAGTAAAGGTGAGTGCAGATGGGGAGTTAGGGAGGGGATAGGTCAGTCCAGGGAGGACAGACAGGTCAAGGAGGCGGGATAAGGTTAGTAGGTAGGAGATGGGGGTGCGGCTTGAGGTGGGAGGAGGGGATAGGTGGGAGGAAGAACAGGTTAGGGAGGCGGGGACGAGCTGGACTGGTTTTGGGATGCGGTAGGGGGAGGGGAGATTTTGAAACTTGTGAAATCCACATTGATACCATTGGGCTGCAGGGTTCCCAAGCGGTATATGAGCTGCTGTTCCTGCAACCTTCAGGTGGCATCATTGTGGCACTGCAGGAGGCCCAGGATGGACATGTCGTCTGAGGAATGGGAGGGGGAGTTGAAATGGTTCGCGACTGGAAGGTGTAGTTGTTTATTGCGAACCGAGCGTAGGTGTTTTGCAAAGCGGTCCCCAAGCCTCCGCTTGGTTTCCCCGATGTAGAGGAAGCCACACCGGGTACAGCGGATGCAGTATACCACATTGGCAGATGTGCAGGTGAACATCTGCTTGATGTGGAAAGTCTTCTTGGGGCCTGGGATGGGGGTGAGGGAGGAGGTATGGGGACAGGTGTAGCACTTCCTGCGGTTGCAGGGAAAAGTGCCGGGTGTGGT
>NW_025975606.1:4237-4333 GCF_021869965.1 Rhincodon typus
TCGCTCAGTGACCCAATCACTACACACAGTCACTCACTGACACACTCACTACACACAGTCACTCACTAACACACTCACTACACACAGTCACTCAAT
>NW_025975606.1:4433-4867 GCF_021869965.1 Rhincodon typus
CTGACACACTCACTACACACTCACTACACACAGTCACTCACTAACACACTCACTACACACAGTCACTCACTGACACACTCACTATACACAGTCACTCACTGACACACTCACTTCACATAGTCATTCACCAACACACTCACTGACACACAGTCACTCACTGACACACTATGCACTGTCACTCCGTGACACACTCGCTAACACACTCACTACATACAGTCACTCACTGACACACTCGCTACACACAGTCACGCAGTGAAACACTCACTACTCATAGACACTCACTGACACGCTCATTACACACTCACTACACACAGTCACTAACTGACACACTCACTGACACACTCACTACCCACAGTCACTCACTGACACACTCACACTCACTCACTAACACACTCACTACACACAGTCACTCACTGACACCCTCACTACACACT
>NW_025975606.1:4967-5283 GCF_021869965.1 Rhincodon typus
ACAGTCACTCAGTCACACACTCACTACACACAGTCACTCACTAACACACTCACTACACTCAGTCACTCACTAACACACTCACTAACACTCTCACTACACACACTCACTCACTGACACACTCACTGCACACAGTCACTCAGTGACACACTCACGACACACAGTCACTCACTGACACACTCACTGACACACTCACTACATAGAGTCACTCACACACTCACTACGCACTCACTACACACAGTCACTCACTGACACACTTACTCACTAACACACTCACTACACACAGTCACTCACTAACACACTCTCCACACACATTCAC
>NW_025975606.1:5383-5516 GCF_021869965.1 Rhincodon typus
ACCAACACACTCACTGACACACAGTCACTCACTGACACACTATGCACTGTCACTCAGTGACACACTCGCTAACACACTCACTACATACAGTCACTCACTAACACACTCACTACACACAGTCACTCACTAACAC
>NW_025975606.1:6016-6308 GCF_021869965.1 Rhincodon typus
AGTGAGTGTGTTAGTGAGTGAATGTGTGTGGAGAGTGTGTTAGTGAGTGACTGTGTGTAGTGAGTGTGTTAGAAAGTAAGTGTGTCAGTGAGTGACTGTGTGTAGTGAGTGCGTAGTGACTGTGTGAGTGACTCTATGTAGTGAGTGTGTCAGTGAGTGTGTCAGTGAGGGACTGTGTGTCGTGAGTGTGTCACTGAGTGACTGTGTGCAGTGAGTGTGTCAGTGAGTGACTGTGTGTAGTGAGTGTGTTAGTGAGTGTGTTAGTGAGTGACTGAGTGTAGTGAGTGTGTTA
>NW_025975606.1:6408-6723 GCF_021869965.1 Rhincodon typus
GTGTGTAGTGAGTGTGTTAGTGAGTGAGTGTGAGTGGTGACTGTGTTAGTGAGTGACTGTGTGTAGTGAGTGTGTTAGTGAGTGACTATGTGTAGTGAGTGTGTTAGTGAGTGACTGTGTGTAGTGAGTGTGTTAGTGAGTGAGTGTGAGTGGTGAGCGTGTTAGTGAGTGACTGTGTGTAGTGAGTGTGTTAGTGAGTGACTATGAGTAGTGAGTGTTTCACTGCGTGACTGTGTATAGCGAGTGTGTCAGTGAGTGACTGTATGTAGTGAGTGTGTTAGCGAGTGTGTCACTGAGTGACAGTGCAGAGTGTGT
>NW_025975606.1:7223-7846 GCF_021869965.1 Rhincodon typus
ACACAGTCACTCATTACCACACTCACCACTCACACTCACGAAGCACAGTCACTCATTACCACACTCACTAACACACTGACTACACACAGTCAATCAGTGACACACTCACAACACACAGTCTCTCAGTCACACACTCACTACACACAGTCACTCACTAACACACTCACAACACACAGTCTCTCAGTCACACACTCACTACACACAGTCACTCACTAACACACTCACTAACACACTCACTACGCACAGTCACTCGCTGACACACTCACTGACACACTCACTACTCACAATCACTCACTAACACACTCACTACACACAGTCACTCACTGACACACTCGCTACACACGGTCACTCACTAACACACTCACTGCACGCAATCATTCACTGACACACACACTACACACAGTCACTCACTAACACACTCACTACACACAGTCAATCACTGACACACTCGCTACACACAGTCGCTCACTAACACACTCACTACACAGAGTCACTCAGTGACACACTCGCTACACACTCACGACACACAGTCACTCACTAACACACTCACTACACACAGTCACTCACTACACACAGTCGCTCAGTGACCCAATCACTACACACAGTCACTCACTGACACACTC
>NW_025975607.1:0-7845 GCF_021869965.1 Rhincodon typus
AGAGAGAAACTCGGGTCTGGTAGCATCTATGAAGAGAGAATACAAGTTAATGTTGAGTCTGATATTACTTAAGCTGATTTGTCTTTAGAAGTCATATTGGACTTGAAATATTAACTTTGCTTCTCTCTCCAAGTCCAATATTACTCTTCAGGAGAAGTCTTCTAAAGTCATATCAGACTCAACATTAACTTGGATTCTCTCTTCATAGATGCTACCAGACCCGAGTTTCTCTCTGGGTTGATTTCACCTCTCCAGCATCTGCAGTGCTTTGCTTTGACTGTGGACAATATTCACTTGTAGCAAGTCTGTGAATCGGGAATCATCTTGTGATCCTGGTTTGGATAATGTATCACAAGAGAGCATTGCATACGCGGAGGTGAAGGTGTGTGAGGTTTACAAAAGGTTTCCAACAGTTTGTGCCCAGAATAACTAATGAAATTCTTGCCAAATAGGGGGTGGAACTTTTGTATTTCGAAAACCAAAGCAAGGTGTTGGTCATTCTCGGTTGGGAAAACTTTGCCCGAGTGGTCACAACCACCTTTGAACCAAACGCAAATCGGCTTTACACCCTGGAACAGCCAAGTTCCGAGGCCTCTCCAAGATTTACTTCCCACGTGGTTAGTTTGGAGGGACTGCAATATTGATGGCAGCCCAGACAGGAAGGTAAAAGCATTTTTGAGAAATTGTAAAAGGATAGAAACATAGAAAATAGGAGCAGGAGTAGGCCATTCAGCCCTACGTGCCTGCACTATCATTCAATATGATCGTAGCTGATCATGCAATCTCAGTATCCTATTCCCACTTTCTCTCCATATCATTGGTCCCTTTAGGAGCAAGGGCCACGCCCAGCTCCCTTTTGAATATTTCTAACAAACCGGCCCCAACAGCTTTCTGCGGGACAGAATTCCACAGGTTCACAACACTCCAAGTAAAGAAATTCTTCCTCATCTCAATCCTGAATGGCTTATTCCTTATTCTTAGACCATGACCCCTAATTCTGGAACTTCCCCAACATCAGGAATGTTCTTCCCATATCCCAAGGAGTTGCAATTATGTTTAAGATGAATGGCAAAGGCATTTGTAGGCAGTTGGTTTATCACATGTGTAGTGTGCTACACTGCGCCAGTTTCTGGAGTATATCTCACGTAGCCCAAGGAAATACCTGCAAATGGTAACATGGTGTCAACTGTCCATTCCTTCAGGTGATAGATCCTAGAATGGAGGTAAAGATGTCCATACATTGTGTCACATTTCCCACATGACTCCCCAATATGGTCTGCAAGCTGTAACATTAGTCACCGCTGGGACTTTGTAGACAGGCTGACATGACAAGGAAGAAAGTTTGAAAACGTCTTTGGCTCTTCACATGCTGCTGTGGAGCAGTGGGTTTTACTGGAGTTTCTGTTGGGCTTTGCATCTTTAGCTCAATGGCACTTATTGAACAGTGTCCAGCTTTTTTGTAACTATTTCTCTTAAAAGATTGGATGTTACACTGAACCTATTTATAGCTGCAATAGTACTCCAGAGTCACACACTTGTAATCGCTTTGAATTTGCAACTCATCAATGCATAATTTTTAAGTTTGTCCAGAAGTGTTTTCAGGAAGGTGACAGAGGTGCAGGCATAATGACTAGCTCCACCTTTCAGTACATTATACTTGGGTGAAATCACATTCCATACCTTTGCAGTGACATCAGCCAACAGTCAATTTCTTTATCTGACTATTCGTTTGGCAATAAGACAAACTCCAGACTGGGTGAATCCCAAAGTCGATGCTGACCTTAAGTTGGAAAACCTTTGCAGTCATTGTTCAAAATCTTGGAAGATTTAATTCTTCTCAGTCCTTCATTCTCCAAAGTGATACATTGACAGACTCGCTGTCTTTGTCTACAATCAGTTGGTCTATCCAGTAAAGATTACTCTTCTCTTTAAATAACTAGAGTTCAGACAGAATGTCATTGGAATGTCAGTCCATGCTCAGGTGCTTGATTTCCATCCTTACTGCATTGCTTTTTCTTTGACATTGTTAAAAGGCACAAAAGAAATCTGTGTTGCAGTGTAAAGCTTCATTTACGTTTGTCTTTGTTCTCCCTTTTGTTTACTTTTTCTCCGTATTACAGGTTTGAAAGTTTTTTTCCTAGTCTCGAAAGTCTGGTTGGTGGCTTCTGCAGCAAAAAGACAGCTGTGACATCATGCATAACTTTTGGTGCCATTTCAGAGAGGCAAGGTGGTGGAGTTGACTAGCACCTGGACACAGGTAAGGCTTTTTTTTTAAATTTCAATCTGTTTTCTGCATTTTGCTATATTTTGTTCTGGGACCCCTTTGGTAGGTTGGAGCCGTCCTTGAGGCACCTTTTAAAAAATTCCAAAGTATGGCCTGCCATTTTTAAAAAAAAATAAAGAGTGCACTCTCAAAATGCTGCTTGCTTCAGTGTAATTACAGCCTTGGTTATTAATAAAAACTTCAACTCTGAGCTCAGACAGATGATGGGCGAGTGTCAGGGAGATAACTTCAGAACTGCCACTTCATGCTTTCATCACCTTTTAGTAAGCCACATCCCACAAAAATGAGTGAACAGAGAGAACATTGCATCACATCATGTAACATATACCACAGTGCTGAAATCCTATTGAGTCAGATATCTGGAGGTTTAATAACTACATAGAATAATATAACTCCGTATAGAAGACGGATATCATATGTTCAGATTACAGATGGATATAGTCAGATTACACTCGGAATATCTACATAGCTGACTGATTGAACAAAGAGTAAAAATGGAGGTCGATCCTCAAGGTCACAAGGTATGAAGTCATCTAGCTGTCTTAAAGGGATAGTGGCTCTGAGATCTCTGCTATAATACAACACTCTACTCCCTTGGTACTGCTTTGGGTGTATCAACCCACATTATAATTTGCAAGTCTCTGGAATGGGATCCACATCCACAATTTCCCAACTCCCAAGATAACTGCCAAACCCACTAAGACCCATCCAAAACCACTGAGTGCAGGATTTAATGGATATTTGTAAAGATGCCAACATAGTAACATTCAGCCTGCTCTGCTATTTAGAGAGATTGATCTGTGGCCTAACTCCATTTTCCTGCCTTTGTCCGATATCCTTAGATTTTTGTTAAGCAATCTCGGATTTAAAATTAACAGTTGATCCAGCATCAGTTTGTGGAAGAAAGTTCCAGACCTCTGCTACCCTTTTGTGTGTAGAGTTGCTTCTTAACATCTCTCCCCTGAACAATCTGGCCCTAATTCTCAGAGGTGAGTCTAAATTATAAAAGCTCATTTCCTCTTGCAGAAGCCATTCTAACAGCCCAGCGCTGGCAGTCACCAGGGCACAGGTCAGGCCTTACCTGCCTGAAGCTTCACCCAGTAATCCTGGACTAATTGGCACAATGGCCACCATTGCATTCAAACATTTTTTCCTTGATACAGCCAGTGCCATCACATGATGGGAGACACTTGCACCTCAGAGACCAAAGGTTTGAGTGGATGTTGCAATGTGCCCTCCTGTGGCAATGCTCAAAGATGAGCTTTCTCTAATGTTCCCAGAGCAAACAGTACCTCTCCAACAACATCAGGACACCACGTTATTGCTCTTTGAGGAATCCTTCTGTGCACAAATTGGCTGCTTTTTTTAATTCTTTTGTGGGGTGTGGGTGTCACTGGCTGGGCCCAGCATTTATTGCCCTGTACCTATTTGTCCTTGAGAGAAGGTGGGGGTGAACTGCCTTCTTGAACCGCTGCAGTCCATGTGCTGTGGGTTGACCCACAGTGCCCTTAGGGAGGGAATTCCAGGATTTTGACCCAGTGACAGTGAAGGAACGGCGATATATTTCCCAATCAGGATGGTGAGTGGCTTGGAGGGGAACTTGCAGGTGGTGGTGTTCCCATATATCTGCTGTCCTTATCCTTCTAGATGGAAGTGGTTGTGTGTTTTAAGGTGCCGCCTTTGCTGAATTTCTGTAGTACATCTTGTAGATAGTAGCAGCAGTGTGTACTCGGCATCGGTGGTGGAAGGAGTGGATATATATGGATGTGGTGCCAATCAAGCGGGGGCTGCTTTGTCCTGGACGGTCAATAAATATGGAGCTGGACAAACACAAGTCAGACAACATCCGAGGAGCAGGAAAGTCAATGTCTCGGCCCAATGTTGGCTCTCCTGCTCCTCGAACATTGTCTGACCCGCTGTTTTGGTCCAGCTCCACGTTTATTGACTCTGGCTTCCAGCATCTGCAGTCCTTACTGTCTCCTTTGTTCTGGATGGTGTCAAGCTTCCTGAGTGTTGTTGGAGACTTCATTTATCTAAAGGCTTCAAATGACCTCATGGGGCCGACGCTTTCGGGGACATTCTGGGAACGGAAAAGGCTCTACATAAATGCAAGCTCAGTATTTACAAAGTCCTCCAGCTAACAGCCAAGTGAGAAAGAGAACTGAAGACCAATACGAGACTTCTGGGAAAAAGTATTTAGTTATGTAAAGTGCTGGAGATCTGACAGACTCTGGATTGAGAGGTTTGTCCAAAGACCAGGGAGTTGGTGGATAGTTTGCGCCAAATATCACACAGTTATCAGAAGTCAGTGACGTGAACACAAATATACTGATAAGGACTGGGAGCAGCCCATTCAACCCTTCAAGTTCACTCTGCCATGCTATACTATTGCAGCTGATCTCATTGTGGCCTCAACGGTTGATATCCTGTCCACCCCCTCCCTGATAACCACTGACCCCACCCCCATCCCTTACAATAAAGATCACCTCTCATTCTTCTAAAAATTCCAAGAGTACTAAACCATCAACATTGTTGCACATATAGAGAATAGGAGAGATGGTGCAGATAATAGTCACCCTCAGGGAGATGCAATAAAGTCAGACACTTCTGTTTAATAGTTTGCTGGACTCCATTCCTTCAGATTACAAGGATGGTAAACTGGTTCCAAACTTTTTTTTCTAAAAAGAGAAGGTAAAATAGACCTAGGTAATAACAGGCCATTAGTTATGCACATGTGGTCGGGTATTACTGTAGTCATACACTCTTGAGCAAAAAGTGTTAAGGAAATATTAATAATCTTAAAATCTTATAAGGTGACCTTGTAGAGGTTTATAAAATCACGAAGGGTATAGATAAGGTGAATGGCAGGTGTCTTTTCCCTAGGGTGGGGGATTTCAAGACTAGGGGGCATATTTTTAAGGTGGGAGGAGAAAGATCTAATAAAGATATTAGGGGCTTTGTGTTTTGGAAAAAAAACAGTGGTTCATGGGTAGAATGAACTTCCAGAGGAAGCAGTAGATGCAGGCACAGTTACAATGTTTAAAAGACATTTGGGTAAGTTCATGAATAGGAAAGGTTTGGAGGGATATGGCCCAGGAGCAGGCAGGTGGGACTAGTTTAGTTTGGGATTATGATCAGCATGGACTGG
This sequence comes from Rhincodon typus, assembly GCF_021869965.1. Classification (NCBI taxonomy): domain Eukaryota; kingdom Metazoa; phylum Chordata; class Chondrichthyes; order Orectolobiformes; family Rhincodontidae; genus Rhincodon; species Rhincodon typus. The sequence goes on from NW_025975607.1 coordinate 5,433, forward strand.
TTGGACTGGAAGGATCTGTTTCTGTGCTGTGAGACTCTATAAAATCAGAAGGTGAGGCCAGATGGTTTTACTGCATACAGAGGAGTAAGAGTAGGCCATTCAGCCCATCAAGCCTGTTCCACCATTTAACGTGATTATGGTCGGTCAAAAACTTCCTTTCACCCATCCAATCCTCAAAACTCCTCATGCCAATCTCTACTCAAATACTGTGCTTCCACTACCCTCCCAGATCGAGAATTCAGAAGATTTAACACTCTCAGAATCAAAACGTTTCTCCTCATCTCAATTCTAAATGGCAACCCTCTTATTTTTAAAATGGTTCCCCAAGTTGGAGAGATCAAAAGGTACACGGGCAATGCCAGGGCAGTTTTATTTTAATTAAAACTCATCCACAGGATGAGGGTGTCGCTGTCCAGACCAGCATTTAGTGCCCATTCCTAATTACCCAGAGGGCAGTTAAAATGTCAATCGCATTGCTGTGGGTCTGGAGTCAAATGTAGGCCAGACCAGGTAAGGATGGCAGATTTCCTTCCCTAAAGGAGCACAAAAGCAGACCCTTTGGTCCAACTCGTACATACTAGAGACCAGGATGGGTTTTCCCCCTAACACTCAGTGGATTGGAGGTCATTAACTATATCTGGAATTAGGAGTCTAATGAACTCAATTTCCACCATCTGCCATGGCAGGATTTGAACCCAGAGCATTACCTGGGCCTCTGGATTAACAGTCTAGGGATTGTATCACTAGGCCATCACCTCTCCTAGTGGCTGGTGCAATTCGAACATTAGGTTGCATTCAAAGGACAACATTGTTCAATGATAACACTGTTTTGGGCCGGCTCAGTTTAAGGGGTGGGAACATCAGTTGGCTGGGGGGCAGGGGCATGCATGAAGGACCTAATTGTGTATGACGCACGATTGGTGAGCAATAAGGGCAGGGGAGGGAGTGGGGGGAGATCGGGGGGGGTGGAAAAGGAGGAAATAAAAATGGGGGAAAAGATAAAGGTAAAGGAAATCTCTTGAGCGAGAGAGGCAGAAAGATCAGTTCCATGGGGAAATGGGATGGGATTGATGGGCGCTGCTATAGGGATCGCTAATGGAGAAGACAATGCGTTGACTCTAGCTGTGAATAACAGCAGCTGATATGAACTGGTAAAAGATCAAGGAGGACACATACCAGAGACGGATTTTCCATACCCAGAGAGGACCACGGGGCCTGGAGAGCAGGGCATCTATCCCAAACTAGCATTGAATGTGATTTTAAAATTGCTGTGAACTTCTGATTTGTTCAAGAGTGCCTCTTTACCAGAGGGATTTATCATGTAACAAGCAGTTTCTAGCAGGTTGACATTGGTCTGTGAAAGGAAGGAATAGCTAGCACTTATCCTCTAAGTACTGGTACACTTGCCTTTATTGGTCAGTGCATTGAGTATAGGAGTTGGGAGGGTCATGTTGCAGCTGTACAGGACATTGGTTAGGCCACTTTTGGAATACTGTGTTCAATTCTGGTCTTCCCGCTATGGGAAGGATGTTGTGAAACTTGAAAGGGTTTCAGAAAAGATTTACAAGGATGTTGCCAGGGTTGGAGTCTTTGTGCTATAGGGAGAGGCTGAATTCCCTGGAGTGTCAGAAACTGAGGGGTGACCTTATAGAGACTTATAAAATCATGAAGAGCATGGATAGGGTGAATAGTCAACGGTCTTTTTCCCCACAGCAAGGGAGTCCAAAACTAGAGGTCGTAGGTTTAAGGTGAGAGGGAAAAGATTGGTGATAGGCCGGTGAGTTTGATATCTGTGGTGGGGAAGCTTTCGGAGAAGATATTGAGGGACAAGATATATGTGCATTTGGAGGAAAATGGACTAGTTAGTGACAGGCAGCATGTTTTGTCAGGGGAAGGTCATGCCTCACCAACCTGATTGAATTTTTTCTGAAGAGATAACGAGGATAATTGATGAGGGGAGGGCTGTGGATGTGGTTTATATGGACTTTAGTAAGGCATTTGATAAAGTCCCACATGGCAGGTTGATACAAAAACTAAAATCACAAGGGATTCGGGGTGGCCTGGCTAGATGGATAGAAAACTGGCTTGGTTATAGGAAGACAGAGGGTAGTGGTGGAAGGATGTTTTTCACAATGGAGACTGGTAACTAGTGGTGTTCCACAGGGATCAGTCTGAGGTCCTTTGTTGTTTGTAGTATATATAAACAATCTGGAGGAAAATGTGGGTGGTCTGATAAGCAAGTTTGCTGATGACACGAAAATTGATGGAGTTGCTGATAGTGCCAACGATTGTGAAAGTATACAATAGGATATAAATAGATTGGCGATTTGGGCACAGAAATGGCAGATGGAGTTTAATCCAGAAACATGCGAGGTGATGCATTTTGGAGGGTCAAATTTAGGTGTGAATTATA
>NW_025975608.1:0-7844 GCF_021869965.1 Rhincodon typus
CGGAAGTGTCGGAGGATGATGCGTTGGATCCAGAGGTTGGTGGGGTGGTACGTGAGGACGAGGGGGATTCTTTTTTGGTTCTTATTGCGTGGACGGGGTGTGAGGGATGAGTTGCGCGAGATGTGGGAGACACGGTTGAGGGCGTTCTCGACCACTGAGGGGGGGACGTTATGGTCCTTGAAAAACGAGGACAACTGAGATGTACAGGAGTGGAATGCCTCATCCTGGGAGCAGATGCGGCGGAGGCGAAGGAATTGGGAATAGGGGATAGCATTTTTGCGGGAAGGTGGGTGGGAGGAGGAGTATTCAAGGTAGCTGTGGGAGTCAGTGGGCTTGAAATGAATATCGGTTTCTAGGTGGTTGCCTGATATGGAGACCGAGAGGTCCAGGAAGGGGAGAGAGGTGTTAGAGATGGTCCAGGTAAACTTAAGGTTGTGGTGGAAGGTGTTAGTGAAGTGTATGAACTGTTCGAACTCCTCGTGGGAGCACGAGGCGGCGCCGATACAGTCATCGATGTAACGGAGGAAGAGGTGGGGTTTAGGGCCAGTGTAGGTACGGAAGAGGGATTGTTCCACGTAACCTCCAAAGAGGCAGGCGTAGCTTGGGCCCATGCGGGTACCCATGGCCAGAGTTAGACTAACCCATGTTAGAGTAAATGACTAGATAGTTACTTCAGCTAGTTACTTTCAGATTGCAGAGGGTTAACAGCACAGTTCATAAATGTGGCTGCACAAATCACAAGATATTGACTTTTTCTCACAAAGATATGATCCCCTCTGTCACTTTGCCCAACAGCTGTTTTCAAAAAGAGTGATATAAAAATGCCTCTCTTGGCTGATCTCTCAGTCTGTCTGTTTTCTGTAAGATATTAAGTCTGAATTATACATCTCTGGCTCAATTTAATGGCTATAGTGATGCCTGTTCCAGTAGGCAAAAGTGAGGGGCAACAATAATGCAACCATTTTGAATGTTTTTCATTGGTTTTTCATTTTCACTGGTCTTCTGTCCTGCTTCTACAGCCCACCCACTTCCTAGCTTAAGATAGGCAGGAATCAGTTCTACTCCTGTGAGAGCTATTAACATAATAGTATTGTAATGTTATAGCAGAAATCAAGAATTTCTCCTCCTCTAGTTATTTCATACATCTATTTAGATGTTTGTTCAAAATGTTGATTTTTGTTATTCATCCACAGATGAGGGAATCGCTGTCTAGGCTAGCATTTATTGCCCATCCCTAATTGCCCAAAGGGCCGTAAAGGGTCGACCACATTGCTGTGGGTCTGGAGTTGCATGTAGGCCAGACCAGTAAGGATGGCAGTTTCCTTCTCTAAAAGACTTTAGTTCCAACAATTGATTCATGGCCATCTGCCATGGCAGGATTCAGATCCAGGTCCCCAGAACATTACCTGGGTCCCTGGATTAACAGTCTAGCAATAATAGCACTAGGCCATCACTTCCCCATATACTCTCTGTATGCAATCATTCTTGGTGATATTTTTCACTGTAGCTCTACGTTGCTGCGTGGTGAACTATTGCATTTAGTAAGCTTCTGAGTCTTTCTATTTTAAACCTTTTCTCATTTATTATGACCTTGGTTTGAATAAAAGGACTATTAATATTCAGTTTCCGTCGTTTATACTTCCACGAACAAAAATGATTTTAAACAGGGACAAAAACTGACCTGAAATGGCTGCCATAATCTCTTGACCACATTTGGGCAAAGTCCAGGAAACCAAACTACCATATCTGTTTAAAGACACTGAAAATCTGCAACTTGGATCTGAATCTCCTGATGCTTGACTATGTCTCCTGTTTTTATTTGATGCTTTTAGGATAATCTCCCACAATGGGAGATTAAAGACTCACTTGCAAGTTATATAATTTTGAAAGACAATGAAGTCAGGCTCAAGAATGCACAATGAATTATGTTACATAACAGCAGACTCTAGAAGGTATTGCCTCCCTGATTCCTCCTTACTTTGGAAGACAGCACCCAGTGAAAAGAGCACTCTAATAAAAGTGGAATGCTGGAAATCTGAAACCAATACAGAATGCTGGAGGAACTCAGCAGGTCTGGCAGCATTTGTGGCGAGAGCAACAGAGTTAAGGTTATGAGTCTCGTATGACTTTTTCAGATCCAAATTTCCTTTCTGAAGAATGTGTAGATATTCCAAATATGTCTACACGTTCCACTACTGCTAAAGATACAAGTCAAACGTAATGACTGTGGTCTCCGGTTAAAAATATATCACCTTGAGGACTGCTGTCAGAACTTTTTAAATTGCATAATCTTTTTTCTTCCTGTCTGTACCAGATGTTCTCCTTCAAAACTTTATTCCTTTTGTGTGTGTGATGTCATGTTTTGTTATTTTTCTGAAAATTAGTAAGTAATAAATACCTGATTCTTATAGGGTGGCATGTTGACTCAGTGGTTAGCACTGCTGCCTCACAGTGCCAGGGACCCGGGTCCGATTCCACCCTTGGGTGACTGTCAGTGTGGTGTTTGCACATTCTCCCCGTGTCTGCGTGAGTTTCCTCTGGGTGCTCTGGTTTCCTCCCACAATCCAAATATGTGCAGGCTAGGTTAATTGGCCATGCTAAATTTCCCATAGTTTAGGGATGTGTAGATTAGGTTAGTCATAGGGGGATGAGTCTGGGTGGGACCCTCTGAGAGTCGGTATGGACTTGTTGGGCCGGAGGGCCTGTTTCCACGCTGTAGGGATTCTATGATTCTTACACTGAAGAAACCTTGGTAATTGTCTCCTTAATTTTGAGTAGTAGAACAATTAACTGAAGTGTGATTATAGTTGCATGCTGAAAATAAAATGACATTTGTTGTAACCGATGGATAAGGGGGTTAAAAAGAGGCGAACTAAATCAACGCTCCCATGTTGCTTCCTCTGGTTATGACATATTTGAACATTCATCATGAATTAGATGTGTTGCTCATCTTCTTTATGCATTACACCTCTCACGCACTTATTTCGTTTAGTAAATTCTGTAGTTTCCAATTGCCTGTTTCAAATCTACTGTTCTTCCTAGTTGGGTATGATTTGAAAATTTAGCTAGTTTTCATTTGAGTTTCAGAATCTAAATCATTCATGTACATTACTAGTTTCAGAGCCCATGGGTGCAAGGATTCACCTACTCCATTTATACCCCTTAACATATTGTCTTTTCTCATCTGGCCACGTTCCATTGTTTTCTACCAATGAGCTGAAATCTAATACATATAAAAGCTTTGCCACTATTCAGCAGAGCTTTTAATTTAAATTGTAAGATTTTGTGAAACCTTATGAGATGCCTTTGAAAACTTTGCACATACAACGTTGAAGGCTTTACTGCAGTTGACTTCAGTTGTCAGTTCCTCAAAGAAATCAAAGTGGTTGATGAGGCAAAATGTTTTTCTATATTAATGATCAATGCTGCTTACTAGGTATTGGTTATGCAGTTATTCCTCTATTAGTAAGTCCTGATAATTGATTCCATTATTATTACATGGAATGGAAATAAAAATAATGGATTTGTTGTTGTTGTCTACTTCTGTTTAGCCACACATACATTAAAACAGAAGGAATTGAAAATGTTGACATTGAAACAGATTTTTTCTTGAGTCATTGACCTTTATAGGATGTTATGATTCAAGAATAGAGTTGATGCAGTAGTTTCAAAAAGGAAATATGAACATAAAATTGGTCTCTTTATGTTCAGTTGTGACAGTGTTTTACAATGCTTCTTCTGCACAGGTTTTAACAAAAAATAGTGCACTCAATATGAAATAAATATATTTGACCAGTCATGATTTTGAGTAGCGGGAATGAGGACCACTTTCACAGGTGCTTGTTCTAATGGTCTTTGAGGTCAGTCAGCCAGAGTCTAAAGATTATAGTGGACCAAACTGATTGAAGACTATTAATTTTCTGAATGGAAGATCTTGTGGCATGGTTGGAGTGGAAAGGATGCATCAACATATCTTGAAATTTATAAGATAATTGCAAAAGGTTATTTTTAAAATGGCAAGAAACATGCACATTATTTAGAGATAGTAGAAACTGCAGATGCTGGAGTCAGATAAGTATGGAGCTGGAGGAACGCGGCAGGCCAGGCAGCATCAGAGGAACAGGAAAGTTGACGTTTCGAGTTGGGACCCTCCTTTCTGAAGAAGAGTCCTGATGCTGCCTGGCCTACTGTGTTCCTCCAGCTCCACACTGTTATCTATGCACATTATTTGCAAGCTTAACCAAAAAAGCATCATCGTTCAACAAAAGTATTATATTCTGCAAACTGCACAGAAGAAACAATCCTGTAATACAATAATTGACTTTTACTGACTTCGAGGTGGAAACAGCTGCAGTATTTCTTTTGTGCTAATGTTTCTCTTGTACAATACACACTTCAGACATAATAGAGTTACATAGCACAGAAATAGACTCTGGTCCATGTTGTCTGCAGTGACCAGATATCCTAAACTGAACTTGTTCCATTTGCCAGTATTTGGCCCATATCTCTCGCAACTCTTCCTATTCATGTACTCATCTAGTTGCCTTTTAAATGCTGTAATTGTACCCCCCACCACCACCACCTCTGGCAGCTCGTTCCATACGCACATCACTCTCATGCATGAAAACGTTGCCCCTCATTTCCCTTTTAAATCTTTCTCCTCTCAACTTATACCTATGCCCTCTAACTTTGGACTCCCCCCTTTCCTGGGGACAAAATCTTGACTATTCACCTTTCCACGCCCATCGTGATTTTACAAACCTCTGTAAGGTCACCCCTCAGCTTGCCGACCCACCAGGCTAAAAAGCCCCAGTCTATTCAGTCTCTCCTAATTTTTCAAACCCTCCAATCCCAGCAATCCTTGTAAATCTTTTCTGAACGCTTTCAAGTTTAACATCTTTCCTATAGCAGGGAGACCAAAATTGTATGCGGCATTCCAAAAGTGGTCTCATCAATCTCCTCTACAGCTGCAACATGACACCTCCACTCATGTGCTCCATGCCCTGACCGATGAAGGCAAGCCTGCCAAATGCTTTCTTTACTATCCTGGCTCCCTGTGATTCCACTTTCACAGAACTATGCATCTGCACCCATAGGTCTGTTTGCTTGGCAACGCTCCCCATGGCCCTACCATTAACTGTATAAGTCCTACCCTGGCTTGCCTTACTAAAATCTAAATCTCACATTTATCTAAATTAAACTCCACCTGCCACTCCTCAGCCCAATAGCCCATCTGATCAAGATCACATTGTGCTCTGAGAAAACCATCTTCATTGTCCACTACATCACCAATTTTGGGGTCATCTGCAAACTTACTGACCGTACCTTCTATATTCACATCCAAATTATTTTTATAAATGACTAAAAGCAGTAGACCCAGCACCGATTTTAGTGGCACACCACTGGTCAGGAGCCTCCAGTCCGAAAAACAATTCTATACCACCACCCTCTGTCTCCTACCTTCCAGCCAACTTTGTATCCAATTGGCTAGCTCCTCCTGGATTCCACATGATCTAGCCTTGCTAACCAGTCTACCATGCGGAACCTTGTCAAACGCCTTGCAGTAGCCCTTATAACAACATCTACCACTCTGCCATCATCAATCTTTGTTACTTCAAAAAAAACTCAATTAAGTTAGTGAGACACTATTTCCTAAGCAGAAAGCCATGCTGATTATCTTTAATTAGTCCTTGCCTTTCCAGATACATATAAATCCTGTCCCTCAGGATCCCCTCCAACAACTTAGCATCACCTTGACACTACTGAAAAAACTATGCATGTTATTCATGTCCATAAATTGTTGGAACTCATACTCTCTTTCTACCCATTATTTATTCTTTGTCGTGGGTTTTGTATTGTACAGCTGCTTTAAGTATTTCTACTTCTCTCTTGAGCCATAGTGAAATTTCCAATCAGAAGCAAACTTTGTTTTTATTGCAGTTAGGATCTGGTTTTAGTCAAAGCAGTCATGATTTTGAGTAGTGAGAATGAGGACCACTTTCACAGGTGCTTGTTCTAATGGTCTTTGAGGTCAGTCAGGCACTATGGGATAGTAGCTCCTGGTGACTGGATTTTGAGAGGTTGTTGAGTAAGTGCCAGTAATTAAGTGTTGCAGAAGGTCATTGCTCACTTTGCTGCACAAAACTGGTTTTGGTATGACAGTAATGTCAACAAGCCAAAGCCAAAACCAAAACTCCACAAACTTCAGTCATAAAGCTTCAGTATGTAGACGCCACTTTTCTCTTTAGATATAAACTGAGCTCCAGGTCACTGTTGAGTCCTTCTCTAAAGCATATGGGGAAATGGTCTTTGACTGAACACCCTGAAGACTAAGGTACTCTTTCAACTATCTCCCTCAGCAAAACACCCGTCCCATCCCCACCACCTTCAGCATGATTCTCTTCAAAGGGCCAGTGGGCACTGAGTGGACTGAATGGCCTTTCCACACTGTACAGATTCTATGATCAATAGCAAGATTGTGGAAAATGTTGACACTTTTCCACATCTTGGTAGTAGCATGTGCAAAGGCACTACATTGGAAGCTTCAATGTCAGTCTTAAACTGGTTGCCAGCACAATTAGTTCGGGACCTATTAATGATTTGCTGATTGAAGCGAATCTTGTGTATGGAACTGCCAGATTTCCAGCATGCATATTGTCCAGCGAAAGTAGATTTTCAATGGATAGTAATAGAGAATGCCTGGCAGATTTCTGAACTAGCACATCAAGGAAAGGGAGATCAACTGACTGTGTTCCATTTCAAAAATGAATTTGAGAGCAGCATGAAGCCCATTAAAATATGTAAGGAAATTCTTGCATGCAGCTGTGGATTCATGTGTAGAAAATGTATCATCTACAAATCAGAAACTGCAATGCTGCAATGTTTCCAGGAAGTACTAGATGCTGTTCCTTCTGAAACAAGGGAGTCAATTGTCTGCCTGCCTTTTGGAATGCTGGTATCAGCCTACTGGGACAGCAGTGCAGTGAACCTCCATCCATAGGTGTATGATTTAGCTTCATATGCTCCTGTGACATAGCTTAGGCATTTTATAATGTTAAAGGTGCTTTGTAAATATGTCAGTGCTGTTCGATAGCCCATAAATCTGTCAACTTCAGTCATGTCTGCCAGTTGGGCAAAATGCGAGATTCCCTATATATACCCATATATTTGCACTATCTTTCACTTTGATTTGTGAGGTGCGATGAAAGTGGCAAATTGTGTTTAGAAAGGAATTTTGGGAGTTTGAGGAACAGTGTGGTCAGCAGTTCACAGCATTGAAGAGAGGCCATAATCGGTAGAAAATATGTTTGAGGGGCTATTGGAAGCATTCCTTCCCCTAGCTAGCCATAAAAAGCACTTGCCTACCTGCTGTATTAGGCTTCTCCCGTCTGTTTTACTACTGGTTTTCCAAGCCCAGGGATACAAGACAGGCCTGTGTTTAAATTCAGTTCCGACTCTCAGCTGCTTTTGGGGTGCCTGTCATCCTTCTCTGGAACACTCCAACTTCTTTTTCAGTGGATGCTTTCTTCTATGCTCATTAAATCTAAGTTTATTAAATATGAGCTTTTCACAGACTGCACTACAAACAATTAATCAAATGATTCTTTCTGGTGGTCAATTATCTATATAACTGACAGGTTGATCAGATAGGATGCTGCAGTGCATCCATATCTACATTTTATTGTCCACCATAGTTGCCCTGAGTAGGTAGTGGTGAGCATTCGCATTGTGGTGATGGTGTTCCTATAATATTGTTAATTCCAAGATTCTGACCCAGCAGCACTAAATGAATATATGTCCAAGAGATAGTAGGAAAACCAGAGGCGGCAATAAAATGTAGATAT
>NW_025975609.1:0-7843 GCF_021869965.1 Rhincodon typus
CAGCATCTGCAGTTCCTACTATCTCTGAACGGTAGGTTTCCATGTTTTTAAAGATCTTTGTTGCTGACAGTTTTCTTACAGGGCTGATCAATTTTCTAGTAATGGGCATCACTTCCAAAGAGAGAGTCTATATTCTTGTTGTTACTGCAAGTTCTTGTATGTCACTCTATGGTTTTGGGTGATTCTTTTCTCCTGTAAAAAAAAGCACACAGTGTATACAGAGGTGGGTGGTTCAATCCTCTTTTTTGCACAACCAGTTTCAGATTTAAGTATTTTCTCCAGCAATACCTGTTGTCGATAAGTGTCATGAGACATTTGAAGGTCTCACTGTGGCCTATTCCAGATGATGAAATTTAATGTCCAGTTAATCACCTCTAGATGGCCTTTTCTGATTGTGGGAGAGAGGCCCAGCCATTAGACATTTCTTTGTGAGTCCCATAAGTTTGGCTATTTGTAGGTCAGGTGACTTTGGCATCATTTTAAAGTGTCCCAATTTATTTTTAATTGTTTTCTCCCAATACCCAAAGTCCAAATTCGCTGATGAGATTGTGTAATTTAATAGTACATATTTACATCATACGGCAACACTACAAGTTCTATTGGTAACCAAAACAAAAGTTGCTGGAAAAGCTCTGCAGGTCTGGCAGCATCTGTGAATAGAAATCATAATTAACGTTTCAGGTCCGGAAACCCTTCCTCAGAATTGTGAAGTTCTATTGGTGTTTAGTTTAACCCTAGAATCCTGCTACGTATTTCTTAACTTTGTTCTTCCACACATTATTCTTTCAATGATTATAGTCTGTCAAGCCAGATCCTAACAAATATCTGGCTTGTTCAGTATTCTCATAAGTGGAATCACAACAATGTGTATAAATCTTTGAAAGTGGCATGTTGATAGGCTGTTATAAAGTGCATGGCATCCTACCGTTTATAAAGAGGTATAGAATATGAAGTCAAGCATGCTTGACCTTTATAAAATACCGGTTAGGCTTCAGCTGGAGCACTGTGTTGAATTTTGGACATTACCCATTAGGAAGGATCTCAGAACTTTGGAGAAGGTGCAGAAGAGATGTGTTTAGAGCGTACCAGAATGCAGAATGAATTTCATTAATGTGAACAGACTGTGGTGTTCTCCTCAGAGCAGAGAGAGTTGAGAGGTGTATCAATCGTGTCTTTAAATAGAGCAAATAATGAGAGATGATTTCCAAAGTCAAAAGGGTCAGGGGTGAATAAAAGGATAATGGTGACATGGGGAAAGTAGGAAAAGTTGATCAGTTTTGCTTCCAATTTCCATTCTTCACTCACCGCCACCTGAACCTCCCTTCCTTAACTTCTCTGTTTCCATTTCTGGGTTTAGGCAATCCACTAATATCCATTTCAAACCCACTGACTTCCACAGTTTCCTCGACTACACTCCCTCATACCCTGCTTCCTGCAAGGCTCCATTCCATTCTCCCAATCTCTCCATCTCTGTTTCATCTGTTTCAATGTTGTATGTTCCACAGGAGTGTCAACACTATATTCCCCATTTTTCTCAACTGTGGACTCTTTCCCCTACGCAGCACTGTGGTTGACATGGCCACCAGCCATGTCCAACTCATTTCCCAGACTTCTGTACTCACCCCTTCAACTCCCTTTCAGAACAATGATAGAATTCCCCTTTCCTCACTTTCCATCTCACCAGACTCCATATTGAAAGGATCATCTTCCACCAGCAGCATGCCACTACCAAGCACCTCTTCCTCTCCCCCCTTTGTCTAGGACACTAGGACCATTTCCTTTGTGACCTCCTGGGTCTACTCCATCACTCATAACATTTCTTCACCACATCCCTTACCCCGTCTACAGCATGTTCCAATGCGATAACACAAGGTGTAACCCTTGCCTTTTTACCTCCTCACCAATCAAAGCCCCAACACACCTTCCAGATGAAGGAACATTTCATTTGTACTTCTTTCAATCTAGTTTGCTGTATTTGCTACTCACAATGCAATCTCTTTTACATTGGCAAGATCAAATGTAGACTGGGTGACCACTTTGCTGAACATCTCCACTCTGTCCATAAGAGTGATCTGGACATTCCAGTTGCTTGCCATTTAAAATAAAAATCACTTTGCCCCCTTGCTAACATTTCCATTCTAGGTCTGCTGCAGTATTCCATTGCTGCACATTGTAAACTGGAGGAATGCCTCACTTTCTGCTTGGGTACTTTACAGCTTTTGGGACACAACTTTGAGTTCAATAACTTCATAGCATGAACACTGTCCTCCATCTTGATTACAACATCTCCTCACCCGTCTCCACAGTGTCTTGTTTACATAGAAACATAGGAATTAGAAGCAGGAGTAGGCAATTCAACTCCCCATTCTGTCATTTAATATGATCATTGCTGATTTTATCCTGGTCTCAACTCCACTCTCCTGCCTGCTCCCCATAGCCCTTTATCCCGCTTTTCATCAGAAACATATCTATTTCTTTCTTGAATCTGTTGATTGATTCTGCCTCCATTGCACTCAGGGGCAGTGATTTCCACAGTTTCACAATGCTCTGAGAGAAGTAGTTTCTCCTCAGCTCACTTTTGAACCTACCTCCTCTCTCTCTATAACCTCTTATTCAAGACTGTCCCACAAGGGGGAACATCAGTTCAATGTCCTTATCAATCCCCTTTAGCATTTTATATACATCAATCAGATCCCCCCTCATTCTTCTGAACTTCAGCGAGTACAATCCCAAGCTATCCAACTGCTCCTCATACAACAGCCTTTTCATCCCTGGATTCAACCTGGTGAACCTCATCTGAACTGTCTCCAGTGCTAATACATCCTTCCTCAAGAAATGAGACCAAAATTGGACGCAATGTTCCCCGATGTGGTCTCACCAACACCTTATATAATTGTAATAACACTTTTTAACTTTTATAATCCAGTACTTTTTGCAATAAATGCCAGGATTGCATTTACCTTTCCTATTATATGCTGCACTGCATACCCACTTTCTGCGATTCATACACAAAGAGGCCCAGATCCCTCTGCACTGATGCACTATGGATCTGCTTCCCATTTAAGTAATACATTGCCCTTTTATTTTTCTGGCCAAAATAGACGACGTCACACTTATCCACATTAAACTCCATCTGCCAATTCTGGCCCTTTCTCCTAGCCTATCAATATCTAACTGTAACCTCTTTATCTTCACATTACAGCCTACTTTCCCACCTACTTTAGTATCATCTGCGAATTTTGCTATGTTACACACAGTCCTTTATATAGATTGTTTGTGTCTCATTGGCTTTGCTGTCAACAGAGCTGATTAATTGTCTCCTATTCAAACTTGCCATTTGAGATCTATTTTACATTTCAATCCTTCCTTGAGCTCTGTTAGCATTCCCTTTGCCTTTTGTTCTGAGCACCATTACCCAGCTGTTCCACTCACTCCTCTCCCTCTGTCAACAGCGTAGAATCCATGATTTCCCACCTGCCTTCAGTTCCTGAAGACTCATTACACTCGAAATGCTAACTCTGTTTCTCTCTCCAAAGATGCTAGACCTGCTGCGTTTCTCCAACATTTTCTGATTTTATTTCTAGCTTCCATTTAATTTAGTTGCCAATGAAAAGTGAAGATGAGAGTTGAGTGTGAAATAGATCCATTGAGAATTCTTTTAGCATACCTATGAAATACTGAACATTTACAGTGATTCACTATTAAGAGTAGAAGATATAAACTATTTTGTGACATAAAAATAAACAAGACTAGTTATATTTTAAATGATCATATGGCATTTGGGAAGGTGTTACATGATTTGCCTTATATATTTTCAGTACACTAGCTACAAAATATCATTTATATGAAATAGCAGAAATCAGTTTCCCAAGACAAATAACAGCATTCACATCTTGATTCCCTTCTGAAAGAGGCTCAAGTGTCTATATAGATTGAAACCTTGTCTTTGAAGTTACTCTGTGGCTTCATAGATCTAAGAACAAACACAATTTCTGAGCAGGGAGACATTTTCACAAAATTGTTAAAATGTATGATTTTTCTGTCACATGTACAAATTCCAGAGATTGAAAACAGTTCTAATTATATTCTTTGGCATTCTGTGCATGCTCCACATTTATTTTTCTATTTCATAGGACTCTGAGTAGCTTTCCCACTAAGAGGCAAATGTCATCTTTATGACTTCAGGGACATCAACTGTTCCAGAACATCTCCCTGACTGACCATTTGATTCCACTAATTTGTTTTAACAGCTGAAAAATCAGGCTGTGTCTCCCCATTATTTTGTTTGTCTAAGCAGGCAACTGGCTGTATTACGGAACAGAATTCTCAAGTTGGAAACATCTAAAATTGAAACCTAATCACCATGCTTGTCTTAAAGCCATACAATATTGGAGCAGGTTATTTGGCCCATCGAGTCTACCCCTTTATTCTATGAGATCATGGTTGATCTGACAATTGGTAACTCCAGCTTCCTCTCTTTTTCACACAACCGTTGATTCCCTGACTGATAAAAAAAATCTCTCTACTCCAGCCTTGAATATACTTAATGACATTGCCTTTATCACTTTCTGTGGTAAAGAGTTCCACAGATTAAGTATCCTCTGAGCGAAGAAATTCCTCCTCATCTCTGACTTAGATGGGAATCCCTTACTCAAAAATCATGCCCTCTGGTCCTAGACTCTCCCACTAGAGGAAGCAACTTTCCTCACCTACTCTGTCAAGTCCTGTAAGAGTCTTATATTTCCATAAGTTGTCTTGGATCACAACATGTATCCAAGTGGTTCTTTTCAGATTCAGGTAAATATAACTAAGTGAAGGCTTGATCACAGCAATTTGCTTAAATATGAATGCTTATTAAATAATAATAATGATTGTAGTGATAATAACAAATGATTACAGTGGTAATAATAAATGGAAGAGAAAAGGAAAAAGAAACAAGTCTCACGCTCTTCTAGAGAAAGCAACAAGTCTCATGCCTTCCTGCCTGTCCTGGGCTCCTCTATTGATGGCTGGTTTGGAGGCTTAGGTTAGGTCCTGGCACTGTTCATGATTCTGGGCCAACGTGAAGTCCCACGCTTTGGAACAAAACTCTCTCTCTCTCTTATACAGTGTGACAAACAGCCAACACAAAGAAAGCAGATACAGAAAGACAAAACACAGCTACAGAAAAACAAGTTGCAGGGGCCGCCCATAAAGGAATGTTAACAAGACCCATCCAAGGTCATGCTGCTTGTCGAATATCATCAACAATTTTAGCCCTTCAGCCCATCCTATACAATCTATCTTCTCATATAGCTGTTGAATATTATCATTAACTTTTAGCCTGTCAGCCCATCCTATACATACGATCACCTCTCATTCTTCTAAACTGAGTTTGTACAGGGCTAACCTACTCAATCTCTCTCTTCATAAGACAATATTTGATACGCAGGATCAACATAATGAACTTTCCCTGGACTGCCTCCAATGCCAGTACATCTCTCCTTAGAAAAGGGGACAAAACTGTTCATAGTATTTCAGTGTAGCTGTTTAGGTAATGATACTGAGTGTGGAACAGAATGTGTCAGTGCACACAAACATACAAAAGCAGCAAGTATGGTCAAAGGGAGAAAAACTGGTAAAAAGGCATGTTACAAACCCCTCTCCAGAACCCTCCCCCTTTTAATTTAATTTAAAATCCTCTCTACTTGTGCTTTGTTAATATAGAAGAGCATGTTTTATTTCTTTGAGCTGTGCCTTGTAATTTTACAAAAAGGCTATTTCAGGTCTCTAAAGAAACAAAAGCAAATGAATAATAGCAAATGAATTTATCTTTACGTTATTTTGGAGTAGAGATGAGGAAAAATTTTTTACACAGTGAGTTGTCATAATTGGAATGTACTACTTGAAAGGGATAGCAGAGTCAGATTGAAAGGAAGTTTCAAAAGCAAATTTAATAAATACTTGAAGGGGACAAACTGCAGGGCTATAGGGAAGAAGTGGGATGAATGAGACTTATTGGATAGTTTCAGATCTGGCACAGGCTGAATGTCCTTCAGAGGATTTGCATTTAGCAGTCATGAAGTCTTGCTTCAATTGTATAGCTTGGTTAGACCACACCTGAAGTACTGTGCACGGTTTATTCTTATCTCCAAAAGATACTATTACCATTAAGGTTCCAAGGATGACGATACTGTCTTATGAAGAGACAAACTGAGCCTGTATTCTCTCGGCTATTGAAGACTTGAGAGGTGATCACACTGAAGCTTAGAAAATACTGCAAGGTAGACAGGGTAAATGCAGGTAAGGTATTCCCCCTGATTAAGGAGTCTAGAACCAGGGGAACTACATTAAAATAAGGGAATGCCACAGATGTCCAAGATGAGGAGAAATTATTTTACTCAGGGGGTTGTGAACTTTTGGAACTCTCTACCACAGAGGGCTTTAAGTATGTTTAAGGTAGAGATTGACAGATTTCTGATTACCAGTGGTAAACAGGATTATGGAAATGGGGTGGCTGTGGCGGATTTCTAAATGTTTGATCAGCCATAATTATATTGAATGTGTGGTGATCTGGCTTGACAGGCTGAATAACCTATGTTCCTAACTGTACCACACAATTCTCTGATTCTATCAAACTCAAGACATGAGTCAACTTGCTGAACTGGCCTTGTTCTGCTACCTCTTGATTTGGTGGCCTTAGTCTGTGCAGCATGGTGCATTTCAAAAAAAAGGGTTATTACTTTTGTAGACAAATCTGAACCTGCTGACTTCCAGACCTGTAAGTTTCACATTAAAAGGAGACATTGACAAGTAATTAACATGTTTGCAAGTCCACTTCACTGATTATTTGACTAATCTTGAAGTTCAGAGGCCTGTGTAAGCCTGGAAGGTATAATGTGTTCATCGGCAGACAGTGATCCTTTCTGAAGTGCCATTGAAGTATATAGATTACAGTTGTCTTTGCTACATCGCAAAGGCAACTTTGAGCTGTTCACTAATTTCAGAAGCTGCTTTACTGCCGGACCTAAAATATATGACTTTTCAACTATTTTTATCACCTGTAATGTCCTGGACAACCAGGTCAACACGCCTGATCAGGGAGACACCATTGCCATGCTGGATTATATTACTCAACATGAATACTGAAACTAATATGTCACACACGCTTCTAATTCAGAAATGAATGGAAACATTGACTGAGGAGAAAAAAGGGCATATTAACATTTATTCCATTGAATAGTACATTCAGTTCAAAAACTGTAAAATTGTACCCACTATTTCTGCCATGTATATTTACACGGGCATTATTGGTGTAACCCTTGGGGTGAAGTTTTAAACTGAAAGCTTGTAATTCCATTACCATTTAAAGTGCTGTGTAATGTATAACCTGAAGCTATACTGAACATGTGCCCTTGGACTTGAGGAGCTGCGTTGGCAGTGCTGGTCTGAAGTGCTGTTCAATTTGTGTTTATATTAACTGATTACATCTTAAAATCAATGAATTTATACCTTGCTAATCCAACGCACAACCGTACTGTCAATTTCTATCAATAAGATGAATGTATTCTTTCGTTTGGACTGGACTTTAAACCAAGGTCTCGTTTGCCCTCCCAGGTAGCAGTCAGCAATCACATGGTACTATAGTATATGGAAGAAAAGCAGGGGAGGTATGGCCAGTGCCCTGGCCAACTTATTCTGCCCCTCGATTGGCATTATTGAACCAGACTGTCTGCGGTCATGAGATAGTAGGAACTGCAGATGCTGGAAAATCTGAGATAACAAGGTGTAGAGCTGGATGAACACAGCAGGCCAAGCAGCATCATAGGAGCAGGAAGGCTGACGTTTCGGGCCTAGACCCTTC
>NW_025975610.1:0-7843 GCF_021869965.1 Rhincodon typus
ACATCTCCCGCACCTCATCCCTCACACCCCGTCCACGCAATAAAAACCAAAAAAGAATCCCCCTCGTCCTCACGTACCACCCCACCAACCTCCGGATCCAACGCATCATCCTCCGACACTTCCGCCATCTGCAATCCGACCCCACCACCAAAGACATCTTTCCCTCCCCACCTTTATCTGCTTTCCGGAGGGACAACTCTCTCCGTGACTCCCTTGTCCGCTCCACACTCCCCTCCAGCTCCACCACACCCGGCACTTTTCCCTGCAACCGCAGGAAGTGCTACACCTGCCCCCATACCTCCTCCCTCACCCCCATCCCAGGCCCCAAGAAGACTTTCCACATCAAGCAGATGTTCACCTGCACATCTGCCAATGTGGTATACTGCATCCGCTGTACCCGGTGTGGCTTCCTCTACATCGGGGAAACCAAGCGGAGACTCGGGGACCGCTTTGCAGAACACTTACGCTCGGTTCGCAACAAACAACTGCACCTCCCAGTCGCGAACCATTTCAACTCCCCCTCCCATTCCTCAGACGACATGTCCATCCTGGGCCTCCTGCAGTGCCACAACGATGCCACCCGAAGGTTGCAGGAACAGCAACTCATATTCCGCTTGGGAACCCTGCAGCCCAATGGTATCAATGTGGATTTCACAAGTTTCAAAATCTCCCCTCCCCCTACCACATCCTAAAACCAGTACAGCTCGTCCCTGCCTTCCTAACCTGTTCTTCCTCCCACCTAACCCCTCCTCCCACCTCAAGCCGCACCTCCATCTCCTACCGACCAACCTCATCCCGCCCCCTTGACCTGTCCGTCCTCCCTGGACTGACCTATCCCCTTCCTAACTCCCTACCTACACTCACCTTTACTGGCTCCATCCCCGCCTCTTCGACCTGTTTGTTTCCTCTCCACCTATCCTCTCCTCTATCCCTCTTCTATCCACCTCCCACTCTCTCCCTATTTATTTCAGAACCCCCTTCCCCTCCCTCTTTTCTGATGAAGTGTCTAGGCCCGAAACGTCAGCCTCTCTGCTCCTATGATGCTGCTTGGCCTGCTGTGTTCATCCAGCCCTGCACCTTGTTGTCTCGGAAAATCTACAGTAAATGGCAAAACCCTTATTAGTACTGATAAGCAGCAGGATCTGGGTGTACAGGTACACAGGTCACTGAAAGTGGCAATGCAGTTGGAGAAGATAGTCAACAAGACATATGGCATGTTTGGCTTTATCAGCCGGGGCACTGAGTTTAAAAATTGGCAGGTAATGTTGCAGCTTTATAGAACCTTAATTGGGCCGCATTGGAATATTGTGTTCAGTTCTGGTCGCCACACTACCAGAAGGATGTGATGGCTTTGGAGAGGGTACAGAAAAGATTTACCAGGATGTTGCCTGGTATGGAGGGCATTAACTATGAGGGGAGGTTGGAGAAACTTGGGTTGTTTCTCACTGGAACGATGGAGGTTGAGGGGCGACCTGATAGAGGTCAACAAGATTATGAAGGGCATGGGCAGACTGGACAGTCAGAGGCTTTTTCCCAGGGTGGAAGAGTTAGTTACCAGGGGCCATGGGTTTAAGGTGCGAGGGGCAAGTTTTAAAGGTGATGTACGAGGCAAGTTTTTTACACAGAGGCTGGTAAGTGCCTGGAACTCACTGCCGGGGGAGGTAGTGGAAGCAGATGCTATAGTGACTTTTAAAGGGCATCTTGACAAACATATGAATAGGATATGAATAGAGGGTTATGGTCACCGGAAGGATAGGGGATTTTAGTTGTGACATGTCGGTGCAGGCTTGGAGGGCCGAAGGGCCTGTTCATGTGCTGTAATTTTTTTTGTTCTTTGTTCTTTGTTAGCTCCCCCTGGATTCCATGTGATCTAGCCTTACTCACCAGTTGAAGGCCTTGCTAAAGTCCATGTAGATAATGTCTACCACTTTGCCTTCATCTATCTTCTTGGTCACCTCTTCAAAAACTCAAATCAAATTTGTGAGAAACGATTTCCCATACACAAAGCCATGTTGACTATCCCAAATCAGTCCTTGCCTTTGCAAGAATATGTAAATCTTGTCCTTCCAAATCCCTTCCACTAACTTACCCATCACTGATGTCAGGCTCACCGTCTGTAGTTCCCTGGCTGTCCCTTGAAGCTTTTCTTAAATAATAGCACGGCATTAGCCACCATCCAGTCTTTCAGCATTTCACCCATGGCTGTTGATAATACAAATATCTGTGCTAGGGGCCCACAATTTCTTCCCTAGCTTCATACAATGTCCAGAATATACTTCATCAGGTCTCTGAGATTTGTCTACCTTTATGTGTGTTATGACCTCCAGCACCTCCTCTTCTGTAATGTGGACTCTTTTTAAGAAATCACTGTTTGTTTCCCTCAGTTCCCTAGCTTCCATGTCTTTCTACACAGTCTCAGAGCCTCAATATCTCATGCTAGCAGGAATATGCTGTCCCCTGAACTTATGTTATCTTGCTTTTGAAAGCCTTCCACTTGCAAAGCATCTCTTTGTCTGCAATTAACTTTTGAAAGTTCCTATCAAATACCATCAAAATTGGCTTTGCCCCAGTTTAGAACTTTAACTTGTGGACCCATGCCTATCCTTTCCATTGTTATTTTAAATCCAATAGAATTATGTTCACTGGTCCCAAAGTATTTCCCCACTAACACTTCTGTCACTTGCCCTGCCTTATCTCCCAAGACGAGGTCAAGTTTTGCCCCTTCTCTAGTAGAGCCACCTACATAATGCACAAGAAATTCTTCCTGAACATACTTGAGAAATTTCTCTCTATCCAAGCTCTTAACACTATGGCAGTCCCAATCAACATTAGGAAAGTTAAAATCCCTGACTATTACAACTCTACTACTCTTGTAACTATCTGCAATCTCCCTACATATTTGCTCCTCGATTTCCTGCTGACTATTGGTGGGTCTATAATACAATACTATCCAAGTGGTCACCCCTTTTTTATTTCTCAGTTCCACCCATGTAGCCTCACTGGACAATCCCTAGGAATACCCTGTCTGAGTACTGCCGTGATGTTTTCCCTAATCAAAACACAACTCCCCCTCCTCTCTTGCCTCCCCTTCTTTCCTTCTTGTAGCACCTGTACCCCGGAACATTGAGCTGCCAGTCCTGTCCCTCCCTCAGCCATGTTTCTGTAATAGCTATAATAACTCAGTTCCATGCACCCATCCATGCCCCAAGTTCATCTGCTTGTCAGCCACTTGCTTTGAAATAAATGTAGTTTAATTCATCAATTTTCCCTTGGTTTTTGCCAAGCCTTTGCCTGCCTTGTCTATGTAACTTGGTCTCTTTAACTTCTGTACTAGCCTTTTCTTGGGTGTTGTTAGAGCTACTCTAATTCAGGCAAGTGGGGAATATACTATCACACTCCTGACTTGTGTCTTGTAGATCATACATAGGAATTAGAGATGAGTTGTTCACCACATAATTTCTAGCCTGTGACCTGCTCTTTTAGCCACTTTTATTTGAGTGCATTTGAGTTTTTTGTTAGTGGTAAACCCAGGATATTGATAGCAGGGGTTTCAGTGATGGTAACACCATTGAATGTCAGGGGGCAATGGTTAGATTGTCTCTTCTTAGAGATGGCCACTGCCTGGTACTTGTGAGGTGTGAGTGTTCCTTGCCATTGTTCAGCGCAAGCCTGGATATTGTCCAGGTCATGCTGCATTTGAACACGGACTACTTCAGTATTTGAAGAGTTGCAAATGGTTCTGAACATTGTGCAGCCATGAGGAACATTTCCATTTCTGACCTTATGATGGAGGGAGGACATTGATGAAGCAGCTGAGAAGTGCAAAATGAAGTTTATGTTTTATGATGATCTAAATGCCAATTAGTTAGTGACACAAATTGCACTCAACGACCAATTGGCTGATTTTGGGTCTAAAGTGCAGAACCTAGCAGCTTACATTATGGTTTTAGAGATAGTAGGAACTGCAGATGCTGGAAAATCTGAGATAACAAGGTGTAGAGCTGGATGAACACAGCAGGCCAAGCAGCATCACAGGAGCAGGAAGGCTGACGTTTCGGACCTAGACCCTTCTTCAGAATTATGGTTTTACCAAGTTATGCATTAAAATGGACACCTTGAGACAGCCATTCTTCACTTAAAGCACTTTCTTGAGCTTCAGCAATAACCTTTAAACGTGATCTTTGCACTCTAAAATTTCTTGAAGTGAAAAAAAATGCCATCCTGGAATCACATACAATTTTGTAGCATAGAAATAGGCAGATCGGCTCAGTAGGTTGATACAATTGTATATGCTTTTGTGAGCCTCTCTATATAGATGGTCAGCTCACCCAGTTGATCTATCCTTCTATTCTTTCCTCCCTCAAGTGCTTATCTGGCATGTTGATTTGTACCAACTACCTGAATCAACAAGTGGTGATGGAACCCAAAATTTCAATCTCTGTACAATGCAGTGCTCATAGCGTACCAGGTACTGAATACCCCAAGCCCTGGGGGAGCATTGAAATGAGTAGATCTTACATTTTCATGAGAGGAATATTCATGTGGGTACATGGACATGCAGGACATGATGAGCATACAGTCACACTGCCAGGGGGCATTACCCACTCTATAGTAGAACTTTGATTCATATGTTCAAAGACCTAGATCTGTTACAGCATGCATAGAATGTGGATATATACCAATGTGATCCTTGGCACTAGAATTTTAGCTGCCTTTACGCGGATAGATTTCAGATTAAGTGGTGCTGAGGCCTCTTCAGTAGCTGATATATTTGCTGCTCTGCACTTGTAGATTTTACACTGAATACAGAATGTATGCAGGTGCATTGGAACCCATTTCCTATTTAATGAAGTCCTGCTTTCCTGAATGAACATTTCCTGAGTAATATGCTGGGAGCCACAATAATACCTTCAACATCTGGGGAGCAGAAATGGCAGCGTCGTATTACCAGCCCCATTGTGTTTGTTGGTGCTGGCTGCATTGATTAAAGAGATTGCTTTTCTCGAAGTATTATTCTGTAAGGATGCTATTATTCCCTCTGATCTACGCGAGAACTTCACTTCTTGGTTCCAAGAACAAATTGGAAATCAAGACAATTATGATATGGTGACAATTGAAACTATAGCAACTGAAATAGAGAGATTAAGTTCATCACAAATATGATCTGATTTTCCATACATATGTTCTTCTTTTAACAAGTTGAAGTAATTTTATATCCAGAGAAAATTCATTCTCTTTCTCCAGGTGACAGTTTGTTAGTTCCTGTGAGTGTCACTTTCAGAGAGAAAGACGCCTGTTCCTTTCTGCTCCTTTACAAACTCATACAGTCAAAACACAAGCTTAGTATCATCAGGTTTTATGTTTTTATTCCAAATGTTGGCGCAGGTTGCACAGTGGCTACAATTATTGAAGAATATCTCCTTGCTTAATTTCATTGAATCAACTGCTACTCTTTGGTTTTAGTTTTAATGTGAGGTCATTTCTATTTTGTTGAACCCACATGAGATATAACTTTAGCTAATGTCTGCATGCTTAGAACCAGAAGAGTTCATAGCTGAGGTGTAAGCTATTTGAACATTTGAGCTGAATATTGCAATGAATTCTGGGTCAAGAGAACCACTGGTACAGCTTTGGATGCAATCTTCCTGGAGTTAGCAAATTAAGATGGACCCCCTCCCCAACTGTGGGTGTTGCAGGGTTCAGTTCAGGATGTCCAATCAGCATGGCCAGTGCCATCTGACTCCACAGTGTAGCTGATACTTGGCTATTGGCTGTACTCCATCAAGGTACCTTCAAGTGGGAGGGAGACAGCAGAAAGAGAAGGATGAACATTATTAGAGGCATCAGAAAGGACAGGCCTGCTGCTTGGTGTTGGGTCTCCATTGTGAATTACAATGGCTGAATCTATGTAAAAGCTTCCTCGTGCTGACTCTGAACCATTGCCATGCCCCTGATCCAACAAAGGGCCTGGGGTCTCAGGGAAAAATCGCTAGGAGCATAGAGGATGTTAGAGGTTCTGGGGCTCACTGTAGGGCCTAACCTGGATTTGCATGTTCCCACAGAGCTGGCCAACGGTCATCATTGAAACCAATAATTCAAATCCTGCAAATCCAATACCTTCAAATTTCCCCACACTCCCACCTCTACAGCCTTCTCCACAGGAATGGTGAAATTCAGTCCATTATATCAATACTAGCTCTGCTTTATGGACAATCCAAACTTATAGCACTGTCCTGCTCTCTCATTCTGTGCCTTCCACTGTTTCAAATATGTGTTTGCTTTTATCTTAAATGGCACATTTGTCTCTCCACCAGCCATTACCATCCGGAACATTTTATTCTGCAACAAATTTCTGCGTCAATAATTTCTGCAAACTTCTCATTACTGTCAGTGACAATTGATAATTATCTGTCACTAATCTACACAGGAGACAGTGTTCTGAGACATACTTCATCACAACTTTTAAATTTGTTTTCAAATCCCTTAAGTCTTACCTTCTTCTTTTACACAGACGTGGAAATTGACCATGTATCGCAAATCTTTCCTCAAAACTACAGTTTCTCATTCCTGGTGAATCCTGCTTGTATAGTCTTTCTGGCTTTAGTACTAATCTGCAATGAAAGGCCCAAAATTGCACACACTAAGCCATGAGGCGCTGTGGGCCATCAACAGCAGCAGAATTGTACTCCAGCACAATCTGCAACGTCATGGCTGAGCACACCCCCCACATCAACCATTACCATCAAGCCAGGGGATCAACCCTGGTTCAATGGAGATTGTAGGAGGACATGCCAGGAGCAGCACCAGGTTTTTGTTGCCATGTGTTCACAGGTTGGGACATCACTGGCCTGAACAGGAATTATTGGCCATCCCTAATTTCCCGAGAGCAATTGAGAGTCAACCACATGGGTCACATGAAGGCCAGACAGTAAGAATAGCAGATTTCCTTCCCTGAAATAAGGGAAATTCTATTCTACTCTAAAGGACATTAGTGAACCAGATGGGTTGTTATGACAATCGGTATCAGGAGATTCTTAATTCCAGGCAGATTTTGAAATTGAATTCAAATTCCACAATCTGCCGTGACAAGATTTGAACCCAGGTCCCTGGAACATTAGCTGAGATTCTGGATTAATAGTCTAACAATTATACCACAAGGCCATTGTCTCCTTGTTTAGGTATACTTAAAAATGAGTTATCAACCTGGTGAAGCTACCAAACAGGATTACTTGTATTCCAAACAGCATAAGCAACAAGTGATAGACAGAGCTAAGCAATTGTGCATTAATTGATCAGATCTAAGCTCTGCAGTCCTGCCACATCGAGTCGTGAATGGTGGTGGACAATTAAACAACTCACTGGAGGAGGAGGCTCCACAAATATCCCCATCCTCAATGATGGAACAGCCCAGCATATCAGTGCAAAAGATAAGGCTGAAGCATTCACAACAATCTTCAGCCAGAAGTGCCGAGTGGATGATCCATCTCGGTCTCCTCCGGTGGTCCCCAGCATTACAGATGGCGGTCTTCAGCCAATTCGATTCACTCCACGTGATATCAAGAAACGGTTGGAGACACTGGATACTGCAAAGGCTACGGGCCCTGACAACATTCCAGCAATAGTACTGAAGACTTGTGCTCCAGAACGTGCCGCTCCCCGAGCCAAGCTGTTCCAGTACAGTTACAACGCTGGTATCTACCCGGCAATGTGGAAAATTGCCCAAGTATGTCCTGTACACAAAAAGCAGGACAAATCCAACCCTGCCAATCACACCCTATCAGTCTCCTCTCGATCATCAGTAAAGTGATGGATGGTGTCAGTAACAGTGCTATCAAGCAGCACC
>NW_025975611.1:0-7843 GCF_021869965.1 Rhincodon typus
GTGTGTGTGTGTGTGTGTTAGTGTGTGTGTGAGTGTGTGTGTGTGTGAGTGTGTGTGTGATAGCATTTGTTGTCTTCACCTTCTTGTCCAGTGACCACAATATTACCCAGACTTCACTCCAACTCACTTGAATCCCAATGAGTCAATGTGTAAAGAATAAGTTGGAATTTGTGTGGTGGGAGAACATTAGCATTAACGTCAGCAAGAACTACAAAACCACAGCAGGAAATCGCAGGCAGAAGAAAGTATTTCAGACTCACACAGATAGCAATGTAAGAAGTCAAGAAAAGAAAAGATAAATGAAAGAAATAAAAGCAAGTGTACCCTAAAAATTAAGCAAATTCACCTTGGAAGGTACGAGAATATAAAAGTATTCTGTATTGCAAATACCTTGGATGTTAACTATATTTAGAATCATTTCATGCAGTAGTCCAACGTCACATGTTGACTCTGAATGCTGAGTACTATGTTAATCTTCTACAGTAAATCCACTTTTTAACAGATCAAATTGCAGAAGATGATTATTGCTCCCTTCAGTTCAAAGCCTTCACGCAGTCATCTCTGATAGAATGATTTCCCCATGTTACTGTTCTCACTCAGTGACATTCATCAATCCTTTCCTTCCTAAAAGTACATGTACAACAGTGTGGATTCATTTGATGATTAAAAAGCAGTGGAAGTTGTTAGTTCAGCTGTACAAATCTCAGATTGGATCATTCGGTAATGTTCTTACCTTGGACTGAGAAGATTTTCAGTTCAAGCTGTGCTCTAGGCCTGACACATGACAGACATTCTATATTTTGACCACTCCCGTGACCTGCCTTGAGAGATTTTACAGTGTCGAATACAACCTACCCATATAGAGTATAGAACAGTTACAGCTTGAAGAAGTGAAAATGTCTGAGACCATTCTAAAAGGTGATCGCACTAAAATCTCTCAAATTTTCAAAGGGATTGATTAGTTAGAAGGTAGACAAACAGGAGGCTGGAAGAACACAGCAGGCCAGGCAGCATCTGGAGGAAAGGAGCAGTCAACGTTTCGGGTATTACCCTTCAGGTATTAGCTAGATGTCTGACAGATGTTCCCATTGACTGGGACTTAGGGTTACTCTCATCAAATAGTGGGTTGGACATTTACTGAGATGAAGGAGTACTCTTTATTGTAAAGCAAAGGGAGATTTTTTTAAAAATGAGAAACTGAAAGGATTGAACACCCTTGCTCTGCAGCAGAAATTCCTGAATTCCAGTGTTCCGATCAACAATGGATTCAATCTGTCGAAGAAAGTAAAAACCAGGAACTGTGCTGACGGAAGGAGCTGGGAATGGTTTTGAGGTAAAGAGGTGGCCTTGATGCTGAGAATAGAAAGCAAGCTACGACACATTTGGACCTGGCAAAAACAGACAAAAAGATATTGCTCTGAAAGCACTGACCATCAGAGAAAGCATGGAGGATTAGCATGTGCTTTGAAGAACACACCTTTGAACAGGAAATCATAGGATAGAATCCCTACAGTGTGGAAGCAGGCCATTCAGCCCATCAAGTCCACCCCGACCCTCCAAAGAGCATCCCACCCGTCCCCTGTAACCCTGCATTTCCATTGGCTAATCCACCTAGCCTGCACTTCCTTGGATGCCATGGACAATTTCCTACGGCCACATCTGCGGACTGTGGGAGAAAACTGGAGCACCTTGAGAAAAATCACACAGACACAGGGAGAACGCACAAAGTCCACACAGATAATCACCAGGGGGTGGAATTGAACCCAGTTCCCTGGTGCTGTGAGGTAGTACTGCTAACCACTGAGCCACAATGCCACTCCTTTTTTGTTCAACAATTTCAGGGCTTAACCCTACCCCACACACCAGGCCTTGCTATCACATCATCTGCTATTCCACACATCCCATTGGTAGACACTAATAGTCACAAGTAGAGAATCAGTGCTTATGGGTCACTTGGCTTTGCTTGCACGAATGAGATGAGGGTAAGAATCTCCGAAAAGGAGCAAACAATGAAGATGCAATACACAGGTAGAGAAAGCTTTGAAATTTGACCTGACCCCTCCAGATTATCACTACAAAAATTATATCATGCATTCTTTAACCTAAGCCAGTAGGATTCCAATGAGTGCAGATGACCCTGAGACCAAAGTGCCTTCCGAAGCAGTTAGTAATTGCATTTATTCTGTAACCTTCCTGTTATCTTCATAAATAAGTATTTGTCTGATCATTTTTAAAGGTCAACATCACTAAATTTGTTGAGATCTTGTTCCACGTGTCTCTTCTCCTGGGGCCCACCATGACTCATACAATCAAAGTCTTGGTCAAATGACCCAACTTAAGTTCACATTATTGGTACCTTTCATCACCGGAAAGATCTGCATCTTATTCCCTTTCTGTTGCTTTTCTTTCTAAAAAGCTGGAAGCTCAAGTTTATCTCTGATCTACTTGGAGCAAACAGTAGCTACAAAACACTTCAAGGGATAGACAGGGTAGATGTAGGTAAGATGTTTTCCCTGCAGAGTCTAGAATCAGGAGGAATAAGTTAAAAACAAAGGGTTGCCATTTAGGACCGAGATGAGGAGAAGTCTTTTCGCTTAGATGGTGATGAATCTTTGGAATTCTCTATATCAGAGGACTGTGGGAAGAACAGTCTTTTGTGAATATTTAAGGTAGATTGTTGGCACAGTGGTTAGCACTGCTGCCTCACAGCGCCAGGGACTTGGGTTTGATTCCACCCTCAGGCGACTGTCTGTGCGGAGCTTGCACATTCTCCCTGTGTCTGCATGGGTTTCCTCTGGGTGCTCCGGTTTCCTCCTGCAGTCCAAAGGTGTGCAGGCTAGGGTGGATTGGCCATGCTAAATTGCCCCATAGTGTTCAGGGATGTGTAGCTTAGGTGGGTTATAGGGGGATGGGTCTGGGTGGGATGCTGTGAGGGTCGATGTGGTCTTGTTGGGCCGAAGGGCCTGTTTCCACACGCTGTAGGGATTCTATGATAAAGGGTTATGTGGGTAAAAGGCATTGAAGAGTTCGATCAGCCACAACGATATTAAATGGTGGAGCAGACTGAATGGCCTACTCCTGTTCCTTTGTTGGTTTTTCATAGTTTGAGAGCAAGAAAATTAGATTTCAACTAAATAATAAGTTGCATTTTAATATAAAACGTGCCAGTCATAGTGAGATTATTATAGGAGGCTGAAAGCTTGGTCGAACAGGTAGGTTTTGGGTAGTAATGTAAAGACGAAAAGTGAAATAAGGAGATTTTGAGTAAGAATTTCAAAGGCCTGGATTGCAGAAGGTATGGCCATACCAATGGAGAGATGAATTTCAGAAATGCACAACAGGCCAGAATTGGAAAGGTGTACAGTTCATGGAAGATTAGCAGGAGTGAGGAAGATGCAGGGACAGGGAGTTACAAGACTGCTGAGGGTTTTGAACAAGAACAAGATGAGTAGGAATGAGCTGAATAGGAAGTGGTCTGAGTTAAGATACAGGCAGCAGGAATGTGAATAAACTGAGAGCGTTGGGTTTACCAAGAGCTGTTAATGTTCAGGCCCATTTATATGACTGCCTTGGGTGAAATCCTTTGCTCTCAGCTTAATATTTATGTTTCAAAGTGAAGCCCATTGACAGTGGTATCCTCTTGCTCAGCTGTGAATGACTGACCTGTAGTCTACAGCTATTACCTCCCACAGCACCATCTTCAGTCAGATACATTCTGAGGCCCAAAATCTGCTGCTCCTTGAATCCCATCATTTATGTGCAGTTGCTACCCAAATTTATCCTCTATGGTACTGGAAAGACCTCTGACTTATTTTCTGTTCGACCAATGTGCGAGACTCCATCCTACAGCCATCACCACTGATGTATTCTGACTGACACAAATAACAGATTGCAAATCAGCTTTCAAGAAAACAATGAGAAATAAGACATATCACGTTGATTAATGTGATTGGCTGTGTATTGTGCAATGCAAAGTGTGTTTGTGTTGTGGTTATAATAGAATAATATTAGTACTTTTTGAATTTTTCTGATGGTAATTTTTGGTAGTGTTGGTAATTTACAGGATAAAAGGTGCTGTTGAAATTATTGGGGGAGTTGTTGTAGCACATCCCTCAGTAAGTTCTATACATCTGCAGTGCCCCAGTTGCTGGACAATCTCACCTCTGTGTTACAAGACTCTAGGTTCAAGTCCCACTCTATTTTTTGAGAAGGAAAGTCATGGCTGATTTTCCAGCAAGTGAATTTTGAATGAGATTTTAAACTGAGAATATACCTACTTTGTCAAATGGACACTAAAGATCCAATGGCATTATTTTGAAGACAAGCAGGAGAGTTCTTCCCGATGTCCTGGCCAATATTTATCTCTCAAAGAACATCACCTAAATTTTTCCAGGACATGCTGCGTGCACATTGGCAGTCATCTCTTCAGAACAAGGAGTTGACCCCAACCAAGTGTTGCAGACTGGCACATTCCAAGGTCCAGGACTATGTGCTGAGCACATAGCTACTAAAGCTTGGGGCAGCTGTCTGCCAAGGCACAGTGGGGAAAGACCCACCATCTAACATCTTTCTGCTGAAGTTAAATGGGGGTCTATTCAGTTAGCAGACCCTCCAAGTGCCTCAAATGCATGTAAATAGAGTCTTTGTTCAAGTAAGAGGTGCCCTTGGTTTGTTTGGATAGATTTAAACTTCAATGTTTGTTTGTTTCCTTGATATGCTACTGTACAGAACCAAACTGCGTTTGTGATTATGTATATATACACAAAGATATTTTTTACAAATAAAGTATATTTTTGAAATAAAAGAACTTTATTGACTCCAAAGTGCTTTCAACAACTGGTAGAATGAAAGCTGCAATATAAATGCAATGAGACAACAAGGTGCAGAGCTGGATGAACACAGCAGGCCAAGCAGCATCATAGGAGCAGAGAGGCTGACGTTTCGGGCCTAGACCCTTTCTTTAGGGTTATATTCTAACGGTTGTCTAGTTACTGTTCTCTATAGGTTCAACATTACTTCATTCTTTGCTTAATCTATTCTTCATGATACATGTTTGGGCAAACTTAGTTTGATAGTGAAGCTATGTAACTATGAACAAGGTTGGAAAGTATGAGTTACCGTTAATAATGAATTAGCTTTTCAAATAAAATTGTGTTCTCGCAGGTTTTAGGGAGATTCTGTTAAACTTGTATAAAACATTGCTTCAACATCAGCGAGAGTATTATGTCCATTTTCAGGAGACACACTTTACGAAGGATATGAGGACATTAGAGTAAAGATTCATAGGAATGGTTCAGGGACATGAAGATCTTCAGGCATGTCGATAATATTATGAACAGACCGTGAGCAATGTTCCAGAAGATATGACACTTCCAGATGGGATAAGTCAAATTGTTAAAATTCCTGGGTGAGGAGGGATGAACTGACTCCCCTTCATTATCTGCCTGCCCCCTTGGTTGGTCACAACCAGATTCATTTAGCACATTTCTCCCTGACTGAATGAATTTGAGTTTTAAAAGGAGTCAATTTAACCAGGCTTTCTTGAGTTAACAGAAGTGTGAGTTTATTAGTGACTAAATGGCAAAAGGATTAATAATGCAGAACACATGTACTCACAGATTAGGTATAGGAAGTCAGTCCAAAGAAAGTTAACAGATATACAGATAGGCAGGTACATGGATGGGATAGGGAAGGAGGGATATGGATCAAATTCAGGCGAATGGAACTAGTTTAAATTGTAAAAACTGGGTGGCATGGGCAAGTTGGGCCGAAGGGCCTGTTTTTATGCTGTAGACCTCAATGACTGTATGGCCCTACACAGGTCAGTCTCACTGGGCCATTTATGAAGCATGGATGGTGGGGAACATTGGTAGTTGAATGGTTCATTTTAGGATTCTTGGCTTTTGGATATTGGTTGATTGGCAGGTCTCACAACCAGAGACTCCTTCCATCCTGTATCTTTCTGACTGGCTTACTGGCTAGTTGACTATTCTAGTTTTCAGAACGAGGGGGTTCTTTTAGCTGCAACGTGGAGATGACCAGAAGTGGTTCTTTGACTGTGACCTTGACTGGCTCTCTAATCCAAACCACTACACTCGCACCTCCCTTCACTAGCACGCCTTTTCCCAGTAGCATATCCAGATCAGGGTTGCAGTTAGGTTTTAATTCAGTTTTTGTATCTTGCTGAAAGTGTAAAACACAAGAAATATCTGCAAGAGACAGTTTTATGATGAGGTTCGGAGAGATAATCAGCTTCCTTCTTATTTCCTCCTGTTAAGTCTCTCTCTCTCTCTCTCTCTGTCTCTCCATTAGATATTCCCCTGACACTCTATGGGTATAACATTCCATGAGTGTCTCACAGATGTTTGTCAGCCAACACTGAACTTACATCTGCAATCTTCTGCTTTTTTTTATCTGTAGCACTTCCCATTTCTTCTAAAAAAAAGTATTTTGGAATTAAACGTTACAAGAATGTCTATTGAATTTTGAGCTTCTGATCCCTAGTCATGACAATAGATTGGAGAAGTTTGGGACAATTGTCTTGGGAGAAGAGAAGGTTGAGAAAAGTTTTGATTGAGGTGTTTTAAGTGATCAGGCTTCTGGAAGGATTAAATAGGACGAGACTGTTCCCATTTGGAAAGTTCAAGAATGAGACGGCACACGTTTAAGATAATTGGTAAAGGAATCAATGGACTTGGGGTGAACAAACTTTACATGCAGTGAGTGGTTAAAGTTACACCTGAGAATGTGGTGGAGGCGGGTTCAATTGAGATTTTCAAAAGGCAATAAGACCATTGTCTGAAAAGGAAGAATATGAAGGATTCCAGGGTGAAGGTACTTGGTGCAATGCTCTTTGGAGAGTTGGCACTCTCATGATGGGCCGAATGGGCTTGAATGTTGTAACAATTCTGTGATTCTAAAATAAGGGAACCGAGAGAACAAAAGAGCTTAATAAGCTAAACGGGAATGGATTCCTTCATTGGTTAAGCTAGCAATAATACATGAAGCTTGTTTGGGTAATTGGAAATAAAGCCACATCATTCTCATTGAGATGTGGAAAAGCCTTTGATTTGTGTTTTGTGGAGAGAGTTAGGGTGGGATATAGGGTCAGTGGTGAAAGCAGTAAAATCCTTGACAAGGAGCAAAAAGAACTCCGAGAAATAAAAGGCCCGGGTACAACAAAGGAATCTGCCACCGGGAGAGATGTGTCAATCCCAGACTGTTATTCTGTTTAGATGAAATTAGGTAAATGACAGTCCAGTCACAGTTGACATTCTGAGTGTTCACCTGTTTGTAGCTGAGTGTCTCATTTTAAGACGCATCTCCCAGAATTTGCATTCCACGTGCCAACAGTAACAACAACAATTGCATTTGTACAGCACCTTTAATGCAGTGAAAAACCTTTCCTCAAGTGTGATTAACAAGTCAATTGTACCACTGAGCCATATCAAGGCAACATTAGGGTAGCTGAGAAGAAGCTTGGTCAAAGAGGTAGACTATCTTTTATAAAAAAAAAGTTTTAAAAATGGTTTTTAGTTGACAGAGGTGCGAGGCAGTGATTATGGAAGGGATGTCCACAGCTCAGTGTCTTGGTCGCTGAAGGCAATGCCACATTTAATGACGCAGTTAAAACTGACAATGTACACATAGCCAGAATGAGAGAGACATATGGGGCAGAATGTGTCCAATGTAGCCAGGTTGTGTCACATACAAGGAGAGTTTTCCTCACCCTAGTGCATTTATTCTCTTCCTTTTCGGAAGATTGCATCTGTTCTCCCAGTTCTTCAGCTTCCAGCATATCACCTTGTGGTGGTCACTGCCAATAAACTCTCCCCCAGCCCCC
>NW_025975612.1:0-7843 GCF_021869965.1 Rhincodon typus
GGTCGAGACCCTTCTTCAGAAAAATCATTTTTCTGAAGAAGGGTCTTGACCTGAAATATCAGCTTTCCTGCTCCTCTGATGCTGCTTGGCCTGCTGTGTTCATCCAGTTCTACACCTTGTTATCTCAGATTCTCCAGCATCTGCAGTTCCTACTATCTCTGAAACAATTTTAGCCCTGAGAGGCTGACTTCTTAACTTGTATGCCCGTACGTATATATCTTTCAGTAGACTAGAAATGTACTTGTATTGAGTGAAATCTAACAAAGATATATGGAAGCCAGAACATTCTCCACTGAGATAAGCACAATGCCCTTGAACAATAAGCACATTGTCCCACCTTTAATCTCCGCATAACATCCTCCCAGAAAACACTGCCCCCAAATATCTGCCTTCTCGTCACAGATCACCTTAACTCTTGCTGTATCGTCTTGACAGGTAAAGTATCCAGACCCAGCATGCTACCAGATTGATTGTCATTGACTGTGTAATCAAGTTGGTATTAGGGTCATGTTGGCCATGAGACCAACTCCACTGGCAGGCTATTTTTTGGCAGTGAGAATCCCATTGAGACATATCCCAGCCTGTTTGTTTGGGCTGGATTTACAAATAGCACTGGGACCTTGATAGCGGACATGTATCAGGGCGGCCCTGACTGGCTCATGTTTTTTTTGTTGTCTCTTGGTGTGTGGGCATCGCTGCCTGGACCAGCATCTATTGCCCATCCCTGCCCTTGAGAAGGTGGTGGTGAGCTGCCTTCTTGTACCGCTGCAGTCTGTGTGCTATAGGTTGACCCACAATGCCCTGAGGGAGGGAATTCCAGGATTTTGACCCAGTAACAGTGAAGGAACTGCGATTATTTCCAGGTCTGGATGGTGAGTGGATTGGAGGGGATCTTACAATTGGTGGCGTTTCCACATATCTGCTGCCCTTGTCCTTCTAGATAGTAATGGTAGTGGGTGTGGAAGGTGCTGTCTGTGCTGGTCAGTGTAACCTCAACACAATCTTCTGGGAGGGGGACTTTCAATTAATTAGTCTCTGTACTTGCCATCCCATCAAGGACAATAGATGAGGGGGTGGGGGTTGGTGTGGTGCTGATGTTTTGGAGACCTCAGTGGTTTCCTGCCATTTCCCTGCCCAGCTGACTGCTATCCTCTCTCTCTCTCTCCAGGATCGAACAAGTTCAGCTCCAGCGATGGAGTTGAGAGCTGTACTTGAGGTGTCCTTCCACAGGATGGCGACAAACTCCTTAATCATAAACAGAAGGTCTCTATCAGGGACTTGCAATGTAACTCCTTCCCAAAGATTGTATCAGGAGACATTTTTGGATAGGGTTACTAATAAAGGAGGAAAACAAGTATTTATATGATTATATGGCTCAGGAACTGATTCGAATGATAATTATCAGTTTTTATGTTCTACTTGAACTTCCTTCTATCCTTACATCACCTGATTCGATCTGCTAAACCCTCTGTTCCTTCCCCCTTCATGTTTAACAAATTGTCCCCTAAATGCTTTATACTGTTGACTTCAGTTACACCTAGCCTCAGTGACTTCCAAATTCTCTGAGATGAGCACTTTCCTTGTGTTCCCGATTGGATTTAATGGTGATTCTTGGATTTTAATCGGCAATTATTTCACATTAATGATCTCAGATGTTGCAAAGCAATGACGTGCTTATTTGAAGTGCACAGAAAGATCTCACAGAGAGCAATGAGATCAGTACAACTAATATCTTCTGCTGTTTGGCTGAGGAATGCATCTTGACCAGAACACCAAGTAGAAGTTCAAAGTAGCACCAGGAAATCCTGGCTAGCCCACCTGAAGGAATAGACAAGCCTCAGTTTAATATTGCACCTGAGAAGGGACACTGCCATTAGTGCAGCTGCCCTCAGGCATGTCAGTATGGATTTGTACTCTAGGGACTTGAAATTCCAAACTCCTGGCAATTAGAGGATCCTGTCTACTGAGCAACAGCTGAAATGAATAAGCAGAACATCACTTGGGGAGAAAAGATTACAATTGGACACAATGCTCCTTGTGTGCCTATTGGTTATCACCCTCTGAGAGGAAGCTGGGAGCCCACAGCTCCTTTCTTGATGCAGCCACCCTGTCTCATTGCTTACTGTTGTTCTAGCCTCAGGATCCTTTGGATATTTTGGGTTTTGAGCAGGATGTGAAGCTAGAGGATTTGTCTCAGCAGATGGAGAACATTTACCTGTTACAATTATTTCCCGAAGCTGTGAGTACAGCATTAATTAAAGTTAGTCCCCATCAGAGAACTTCCCCAGCTGGGAACAAATGGGTCGGTGAATTGGCCGAGCAGAGGACCCAGTGGGGAGAACCATGGTAATGCCCAATCCCAGAACAGGTCGATGTTGTGGCTGTGAGCCAAATTAAAGACGAGGATCTTATACAGACTCAGAGCAGTGATGACAATTTAAAGCAAATATGGAAGAGAAGACACCCAGCTCCTGTAGTAAATGGGAAGACAAACTGACCATCAAAGACCAACTGGTCCCTAAAGATGGACAGTGTGTGGTACTGATCCAAGACAGAAACGAGATCAGTTCTCAATGTCACAGCATCCAAAACTATCAGGGAATAGGAGCTGCTGCAGAGAGGATTAAGGGATTGCGTTGATGGTCAGAAATGAGTAAAGATGTAAATGATTACATCAGAATTGATATTATCCATGCCCAGAATAACCCCGACAAATATACCAAGAAGGAGAATTAAGACATACCAGGCCAACGCAAAACTATGGACCAACTCCAAGTATATTACATTGGTCCCCTCTACCACTGTGCAAAAGGGAGTACAAATACATCTTGGTCATTGTGGCTATTTTTAGCAAGATTTCCCAATCTGGACTAACACTGATAAAATCACAGCGAACTTTTTAATACAACATGTGTTCACCAGATGGAGTCTTCCCTGTAGTATAGAATCTGAACAAAGTACTCATTTCACACCCCAAGTAAGGCAGGTGGTGATGAATATATTTGGCATGAGTCAAATGTTTCATATTGCCGACCATCCTTAATCCACTGGGCCTATAGAGAGGATGAACCACACTCTCAAAGGATGCTGGGAAAGGTCGTCCAGCAAAATAATTCGATCTGGAACCATAGCCCTGCCCTTTGTCATTTTGATCCTATGAAAATCACCCTCCAGCATAACTGGATCCAGTCTTCATGTTTTAATGTTTTAATCCACTCACCATCCAGACTTGGAAATAATCGCAGTCCCTTCACTGTTACTGGGTCAAGATCTTGGAATTCCCTCCCTCAGGGCATTGTGGGTCAACCTAGAGCACACAGACTGCAGCGGTACAAGAAGGCAGCTCACTACCACCTTCTCAAGGGCAGGGATGGGCAATAGATGCTGGTCCAGGCAGCGATGCCCACACACCAAGAGAGCATGAAAAAAAATGAGCTAGTCCGGGCTGCCCTGATACATGTCCACTATCAAGGTCCCAGTGCTAGTTGTAAATCCAGACCCAACAAACAGGCTGGGATATGTCTCAATGGGATTCTCCTTTAACTCCTCCTTTAACAGCCTGACATAGTCATACTCACGGAATCATACCTTGTAGACAATGCCCCAGACACCACCATCACCGTGAGATAGCAAGAACTGCAGATGCTGGTGTCAGAGAAGATACAGTGTCGAGCTGGAAGAACACGGCTGGCCAGGCGGCATCAGAGGAGCAGGAAAGTTGATGTTTTGGGTCAGGACTCTTTTTCAGAAATGGCCATTACCACATACTATTCTCCCTCAGCTGATGAATCAATACTCTTCCATGTGGAACAACACTTAGAGGAAGCACTGAGGATGGCAAGGGCTCAAAACGCACTCTGGGTGGGGGATTTCAATTTCCACCACCAACAGTGGCTCAGCAGCAGTACTACTGACCTAGACTGGGTCTGCGATAGGCAGTGAGAAAACCAACAAGAAGGAAAAACATACTTGACCTTATACTTACCAACCTGCCAGCTGCAGATGCATCTGTCCATGACAGTATCAATAAGAGTGGCCACTGCACAGTCCTTGTGCAGATGAAGTCCCACCTACACATTGAGAATAACCTTCATCATATTGTGTGGCACTGTCACTGGGCTAAATGGGACAGACTTCGTACAGATCTAGCAACTCAACACTGGGCATCCATGAGGCGCTGTGGGCCATAAACAGCAGCTGAATTGTACGCCAGCACAATCCGTAACCTCATGGCCCGGCATATCCCCCACTCAACCATTACCATCAAGCCAGGGGATCAACCCTGGTTTAATGGAGAGTGCAGGAGGGTATGCCAGGAGCAGCACCTGGCATACCTGAGGATGAGGTGTCAACCTGCTGAAGCCACGAAACAGGATTACTTGCACGCCAAACAGCGAAAGCAGTAAGTCATAGACAGAGCTAAGTGACCCCACAACCAATGGATCAGATCTAAGCTCTGCAGTCCTGCCATATCCAGTTGTGAATGGTGGTGGACAATTAAACAACTCATTGGAGGAGGAGGGTCCACAAATATCCCCATCCTCAATGATGGAAGGGCCCAGCACATCAGTGCAAAAGGTAAGGCTGAAGCATTCGCAGCAATCTTCAGCCAGAAGTGTTGAGTGAATAATCCATCTCGGCCACCTCCAGTGGTCACCAGCATTGCAGATACTCGTCTTCAGCCAATTCAATTCACTCCACATGATATCAAGTAACGGTTGGAGACACTGGATACTGCAAAGGCTATGGGTCCTGACAATACGCCAACAACAACACTGAAGATTTGTGCTCCGGAACTTGCCGCTCCCCTAGCCAAGCTGTTCCAGTACAGTTACAAGACTGGTATCTACCCGACAATGTGGAAAATTGCCCAAGTATGTCCTGTACACAAAAAGCAGGACAAATCCAACCCGGCCAATTACCGCCCCATCAGTCTACTCTTGATCATCAGTAAGGTGATGGAAAGTGTCAGTAACTGTGCTATCAAGCAGCACCTGCTCAGCAATAACCTGCTCAGTGACGCCCAGTTTGGGTTCTGCCAGGGCCACTCAGCTCCAGACCTCATTACAGCCTTGGTTCAAATATGGACAAAGGAGCTGAATTCCAGAGGGGAGGTAAGGCTGACAGCCCTTGACATCAACGTTACATTCGACCTAGTGTGGCATCAAGGAGCTCTAGTAAAACTGGAATCAGTGGGTATCGGGGGCAACCTTTCCACTGATTGGAGTCATACCTGACACATAGGAAGATGGTCGTGGTTATTGGAGGTCAGTCATCTCAGCTCCAGGACATCTCTGCAGGAGCTCCTCAGGGTAGTGTCCTAGGTGCAACAATCTTCAGCTGCTTCATCAATGACCATCCCTCCATCATAAGGTCTGAAGTGGGGATGTTTGCCGATGATTGCACAATGTCAGCACCATTCATGACTCCTCAGATACTGAAGCAGTCCATGTTCAAATACAAGAAGATCTGGACAATATCCAGACTTGGGCTGACAAGTGGCAAGTAACATTCGCACCACATTATGACCATCACCAGTAGGAGACAATCTAACCATTGTCCCTTGACATTCAATGGTGTTACCGTCACTGAATGGTATCAACTTCCTGGGAGTTATCATTGATCAGAAACTCAACTGGACTCACCACATAAATACAGAGGCTGCAAGAGCAGGTCAGAAGCTAGGAAAATCACAACAAGCAACTCACCTCCTGACTCCCCAAAGCCTGTCCACCATCTACAAGGCACAAGTCAGGAGTGTGATGGAATACTCCCCACTTCCCTGGATGAGTGAAGCCCGAACAACACTCAAGAAGCTTGACACCATCCAGGACAAAGCAGCCTGCATGATTGGTACTGTATGCACAGGTATCCATTCCCTCCACCACTGATGCTTAGCAGCAGCAGTATGTACTATCCAAAAGGTGCATTGCAGAAATTCACCAAATATCCTCAGACAGCACCTTCCAAACCCACAGCCACTTCCATCCAGAACGACAAGGGCAGCAGATAATTGGGAACACCATCACCTTTAAGTTCCCCTCCAAGCCACTCGCCATCCTGACTCGGAAATATATTGCCGTTCCTTCACTGTCACTGGGTCAAAATCCTGGAATTCCCTCCCAAATGGCATTGTGGGTCAACACACAGCAGGTGGACTGCAGCGGTTCAAGAAGGCAGCTCACCACCACCTTCCCAAGAGCAACTAGGGATGGGCAATAAATGCTGGCCAGCCAGCGATGCCCACATCCCACAAAAATGAATAAATAAAACCCTGATCCTAACCCTAACACTAACCCAACCTAACCCTAACCGTAACCCTGACCCTGACATTAACTCTAACCCTGACCCTAATCCAACCCTAACACTAACTTTAACTCTAACCCTGACCCTGACTATAAACCTGACCCTAACCCTAACCCTGACCGAGACCCTGACTCTGACCCTGACCGTGACCCTAGCCCTAACCCAAGCCTAACACTTACCCTGACCCTAACCCTAACACTAACTCTAACCCGAACACTAACCCTAACCTTGACCCTAACCCTAGCATTAACCTAACCCTAGCATTAAGCCTAACACAGACCCTGGCCCTGATCCTAACCCTAACACTAATGCTAACATTAATCTTAGCGGTACCCCTCTCCCTAACCCTGACCGTAACCGTAACCCTGAACCTGACCCTGCCTCTAACTCTAACCCTAACGCTAACTCTAACCCCTAACCCTAACTCTAATCCTAACCCTAACCCAACCCTAAACACTAACCCCAACTGTAACTCTAGCCCAAGCCTTAACTCTAACCCTAACGCTGACCCTAATCTTAACTCTAACCTTAGCTCTAACCCAACTTGTTTGTAATACTAATCCTAAACCTGACCCTGATTCTAATCATAACCCTAACCTTAACTCTAATCCTAATTCTAACCCTAAATCTAACCCTAACTCTAACCTTAACCCTAACACCAGCCCTGACCCTAACGCTAACTCTAACTCTAACCCTAACCCTAACCTTACTGCACAATGTACAGGCTGTAGAAGGCAGCCACCATCGAAATAGCGAAAAGAGAGAAGCAGGGCTTATTTTGTTGGGAAAGTGAACCCGATAGAAAATGAGGTAGGTCAGCAGGTCTTGCTGCAGGTCTTTCAGCCAGGAATATTCCTATCCCCCAGGTACTCTCCTCCCCATTCTGTGCTGAGTAAGGCAAGCCTGTTACTGTATCAAATTTTACTGGACTCTAGGAAGACCAGACGCTATCATATGAATCAATTAAGTTCTGAGGAATGGTCCCAACTCGAAACATCAGCTTTCCTGCCCCTCTGATGCTGCCTGGCCTGCTGTGTTCCTCCTGCTCCACACTGTGTTATCTTTGAATCTAGCATCTGCAGTTCTTACTATCTCTTCACCAGCACAACCTGTTTTTAGAAGGATTAGAACAAGCAGATCCCAATCCTAATCCTGTGGCCCCTGCTGATTCCAGGCCAGTCCCAGTTACTGTTCCCAATCCTGATCCCAGACAAGCCCCAGTCACTAATAGGGAACATGAGCTGGATTTAGACCGTTATGAGACAGGTTAGTTTTCCTGTGCTAATGCTGTGTTGTTGCAATAGTAATCCTGCAGAGTACAAGAGGAATCGTAGGTTCAGACATTTTAGTGCCTGTGCTCAGCTGAGGAGCCAATGGAACGAAACCCACCATCTGTGGGATTATTGTTTCAGAGATAGTAGGAACTGCAGATGCTGGAGAATCTGAATAACAAGGTGTAGAGCTGGATGAACACAGCAGGCCAAGCAGCATCAGAGGAGCGGGAAAGCTGACGTTTCGGGCCTAGACCCTTCTTCAG
>NW_025975613.1:0-7843 GCF_021869965.1 Rhincodon typus
TTTATTTCAAAACCCCCTTCCCCTCCCCCTTTTCTGATGAAGGGTCTAGGCCCGAAACGTCAGCCTCTCTGCTCCTATGATGCTGCTTGGCCTGCTGTGTTCATCCAGCCCTGCACCTTGTTGTCTAGCATTAAATAAAACATTTTTATCAAAATAGTGAGAGATTGCAGAGTTCTGAGATGCTGAAGAATCTGGGTGTCCTAATGCACAAATCACAAATGATTAGAATGTGGGCACAGCAATTGATTAAGAAAACTCATGGAATGTTATTGTTTATTATGAGGGGGATTGAAATCAAAGATATGCTACAGTTATATAGTGTGTTGGTGAGACCAGATCTGTGTACAGCAGTTGCCTCCATATTTAAGGAAGGATGTAAATGCATTGGAAGTAGTTTTAAGAAGGGTAGATTTACAACTGGAACAATGAGTGTCTTTTGAGAAAAGGTTGGGCAGCTAAGGCTTGCATTTGCTGGAGTTTAGAAGTATAAGAGGTGACTTGTTTGAAACAATATAAGATCCTGGGGAATCTTGACAGGGTGAATATGAGACAATCTAGGACTGAGCGTCATTGTTTAAATATCTATACCTTAAATTGATAACCTCTTAAAAGGAGAAATATTTTCTCACAGAGGGTTGTGAGTCTTTGGAATATTCTTCCTCAAAAGGACATGGTAGTAGGTAAGTCTTTGATTATTTTTAAGATAGTGCTAATTAGATTTTTGATAACCTGGGAGGTGCATTGTCATCAGGGCTAGGCAGGAATGCGGAATAATCAGATCAGCCGTGATCTTATACAATGGTGGAGCAGGTTTGAATCATGATGATAATGATAAAGAAGGAGGCTATTTGGCCCATCGTGACTGCACTGACTCTATTATCCAGTGCCAAACTTTTGCCTTTTCCCATTTTTAGGCCAGATTTTTAGGATACTTTGGAACAAAGTTTATTAATAGACTGTATGTAATGATCAGGCTATAAAACAGCATGCTTTGTGCTGTACAGGTTTCAATCTCCTAGCAGAGTGGTTAGCACAAGAACTAAAATGACAGTTACATTTCAGCTTACCTCAGAAGCTCATTTGTAGATTCATAAACTCCTTTTCTACACTCTCCTGTAATTTGCTGCTTTCACTTCACTCTGTCCTACAGATACAACCACCTTCCTCCCACTTACCACTTTTGCTCCATTTGGATACCATACACTACAACTTAATTTAACCTTGATTTAAAATTGTATTGCTATGAGGATAAAGTAGCAAGTATGTACTCCAAGGTCCTGGAAAACATCAAGCTTGCTAGATGCACACCTCTTATGTACAGTCCGGTACCTGAGGGCATATATTTCTCAATTGGTACAACTTAATTGGGAGCAAGTACTTAATTACAGCGAGTGTGCTTTTAATAAGATGCAAATACTTGCAGATTATCTTCTTGATTCATGAAATCAAGAAAGTTGACCTACCTTTTAAGGTGGGCGAACTTCATTGCTAAATTTTTGGACTCTAGCCAATTAAATTCCCTTGGCCTCTTTCTTCCTACTTATGCTGGGTCTGGAAGATTCAATGCTGTGTGTCAAAAGTATTTAATTAACATCAAAATACTGATGTGTCCTTCAGTTATGAAGGATGTTGCAAAAGTGCAATTTCAGTATTTTCTATGATGTCAAATGAATGCACAACTTCAGAAGACCGCTTTGTAGTGCACCTGCACTCT
The DNA here is from genome assembly GCF_021869965.1 of Rhincodon typus. NCBI lineage: Eukaryota > Metazoa > Chordata > Chondrichthyes > Orectolobiformes > Rhincodontidae > Rhincodon > Rhincodon typus. The sequence goes on from NW_025975613.1 coordinate 1,715, forward strand.
GTTTGCGACAAACGACAACACCTTCCGGTCGTGAACCATTTTAACTTCCCTTCCCACTCCTTGGGTGACGTCCATCCTGAGCCTCCTCCAGTGTCACAATGACGCCACCCGAAAACCGGAGGAGCAGCACCTCATATTCCACCTCTGGAGCCTACAGCCCAATGGCCTAAATGTGGATTTTACTAATTTCAAAATCTCCCCACCCCCGGCCTCAGCCTATGACCAACCCTCCCTCTCATCCCCGCTTCCTTGACCTGACACAACCTGTCCATCTTCTCTTCCACCTATATGCCCCTCCCACCTCACAGACCAATCCCCACCACTGCCTACCTGCACTCACCTATCGCCATCCCACCTACCTTCCCTAGCCCCACACCTCCTCTCTATTTATTTCTGACTTCCCTTCCTCTCCCCCATTTCTGAAGAATGGTCCCGCCTCAAAACGTCAATTTTCCTGCCCCTGTAATGCTGCCTGGCCTGCTGTGTTCCTCCAGTGCCACACTGTATTATCTCTGATTATTTCTTGGACTTCTGTAAAGTTTTTTTTATTTTTGCATTTCCTTGATCATTACATCAGAATTGTGAATGTTTGCTGATGATTAGACAGTATTCAGTCACATTCATGTCTCCTCAGTTACTGAAGCAATCCATCTCTGGATACAGCAACACTTGAATAATATTCAGGATTAAACAGATAAGTGAGAAGTCACATTTGTGCTGCACAAATGCTAAATAATGACCATATTCAACAGAAGATAATCTAACCAATGTCCCTTGACATTCAACAGCATTATTATTGTTGCATTGCAACCATCAACAGCCAGGAAGTTGCTCACGCTGAGAAATGTAACTGGAATGATTCATGCTACGGGGGCGGGGGGATACAAGAATAGGTCAAATGTTGGGAAAGCAGTGGCGAGTAACTCATCTCACTTCTCAAATATTGTCCATCATCTACAAAGCACAAGTCAGGAATGTGATGGAATACTCCCTGGTCACCTGGATGAGTGCAGCTCAAATAACATTGCCCACATAATTGCCCTTATTTAAGTTTAAATGGCAAGTTTTAGACCTATTCTTCTTCCTTTCCAAGTATCTATTTCATGTTGCAAGACACAAATTATATCAAATTTCTGATATGTCCATTTATGCACTATTTCTGTTTCCATTTATTCGTAAGTTATCTAGCTTGGTTGACTTTCATGTTGCCATTCTCTTTGCATTTAAATGTGATGTTGTCTCCTTGAAAGAAGAATCTCTGACGCATTTCGGGAGAAAGTCTCATCCTGAGTTAATTCTTGTTTTTAATCTGATGGTTTGACATATTCATAGTGATGTTTAGAAGATCAATATCTTGACGATGCATTACTGATAATTCTCTGGGGAGATATTTTGAAGCTCAGGTCTTGAATAATCCAGCAAAAGTCATTGATCCCCTAGCAGCTAACCTGCTGGAACTCGATAATTTTGTTCATCATGGCTTCTACTGCTGTTTGATACTTAAATTTCCTTAAGGCACAAAAATATTTTATGCATTGAATGGGACTTGTAAAGGACAGCTCAATCAAAACTTTAAAGGCATCATCATCTACTAAACAGGTTGTTAATATGAACACTTTTGAAAAAATTAAAAGGGCAGTACACAAAGCATACAACTTCAAAGCCAAATAATTTAACTTCTTTGAGTATTCACACTTTGCAAAAATATCCAGCAACTATTTTTCTATTGAACCAAACCTATAAAGCTAGTTAACTAACTGATTAATATTTTCTGTGTTTAATCTGCTGAGAACTTCATCTCAATGTTTAAATGAGTGGTGATTTCTTAGTGGCCTTGCATATATTTTCTGCTCGTGAAATTAACTTATATTTTCCACTTAAAATGAGCTTTGCTTCTGAATGTCTCTGAGCTGCATACTTTATTAAAACAGGAAGAGCTATTATAAAAATGTAACATTGATGTTATACCTTTTATCCATCACATATATAATGTATATTAGATGAGTAGGTATAGAGATTTTTTCTGTTAAAGTGTAAAGCCCGTATTCATGTCCAATACTGCAAGATTGCATAGTTTTGGTGAAGGATCTTGATTTATTACATGCTACATATCTTATTATTTTCATCCATGATAATATAGAATCTTTGAGTTCATAAGCTGTCTCGCCATCTCCCCTATATCTCTAAATATCTAAATCTTTGGCTGTTCTGTTTTGTTACTAATCCTAATCCTCCTCATTGTTTCAGTGCCAAATTTTGTCTGATTATGCTCTTGTAAAGTGACTTGAGACAGATGGAGTTACTCTAGGATCATCATAGGATTAAGCTTTCTAAAGGACACTCAGTATTTCAGACACCTTTAATCTCTTTTAAAATATTCAGCATTTAAATAAAACTTTGTGGTAATACAATATCGGTTTTGGAGGTTGCTTTTTGAACTATTGAAGTCCTGTGACATTTTTTAATCTGTATTTTTTTTTAGCCTATCCTAGATTCTCTACTTACTTGGATGAGTGCAGCTCCAATAGGACAGGTTAAGGAATAAGTAGTTAAGAATTAAGAAATAAGTAAAGTTGCCAGCACCAAGGATGAAGCAGCGCACTTGATTGGGATATTGACAAAAACCAGTCAATGATCATTAGATATAACAAGGTGTAGAGCTGGATGAACACAGCAGGCCAAGCAGCATCAGAGGAGCAGGAAGGCTGATGTTTCGGGTCTAGAAGAAGGGTCTAGACCTGAAACATCAGCTTTCCTGCTCCTCTGATGCTGCTTGGCCTGCTGTCTTCATCCAGCTCTACACGTTATATCAGATTCTCCAGCATCGGCAGTTCCTACTATCTCTGTAACAATGATCATTAGATTTGTTTTTGGAATGATCAACCTGTGACTTCTGACTATGATGAAAGATTACATAAATGGGTCAATATTCTCTAGTGTTTAGAAGAATAAAACATTGAAGATTATGAATGGTCTTGACAGTGTAGAAGCTGTTTTGCCTGCCTTTGGGATCTAAAACAAAGGGGGCACTGTTTTAAAATAAGGGACCAATAACTTAGAACTGAAATGTTGAAGAAATATTTCACTCAAAGAGTTGTGAATCTTCAAATTTGTTACTCCAAAGGCCTGTGAATGCATCATCTCTGAATATATTTCATGTTGAGATAGACAGATTCATAATCACATTGCAAAAGTATTGTTGTGGATTTCCTCTAGTCAGTGTCAAACAAAGTTTCACAAAGAATCAAGGGATTTAAGGAATGGGTGGAAAATTAGATTGAACCTCAAGATCAGCCATGATCAGATTGAATGGCAGAGTAGGCTTAATGTATGATATCCTCCTCCTCCTATTTCTTATGGTCAAAATTTTGTGGTCTCTCAATAGAAATTTTCTGGCTGGGGGCTTGTAAATTTCTCTGGGTGACCCCCACACCACCTCCCCCCCCCAACTGAATTATCAGCAATTTTACCTGGTTTGGGAGAGGCAACCTACCCTCCTTTGCACCATTTGAGGTCTCCAAGAAGTCTATTATAGATAACCAAACAGTTCCCTCCTGCTTGGCCTCAAGATGTAGGCTGGCAGCCAGAGTTCAGGGACAGGAGGAAGTTTGGCAATTCATCCTGCTCAGTCCTTAAGCTATAAATGCAGACGCCATCCCTCAAAGGGCCCTGTCCCCTTGGACACCAGCCCTTCTAGGTCTGCCACCTGTAGGTTTTCTCTTCACCTCATATCCAGCTTCTCCATCAAGATTCTCAACACTTCACTGGGATCTTCAGCTCTCTTCCCCACCATGACACATCCTTCACTTATTCCAGGACTTAGGATCTGGAAACTGCCTGTAGCCTCAGTCCTGGTGTTGGGACTACAGAACTGCCAGCAAAATAGAATGGCCAGCAATTCTCTGAGACAGGATTTCTGCCTGAGTGAGGAGAAGTCCCAATTCCAGCAAATGACCTGCCCTCAGGATGGTAAAGGCGTGTGGTGCTACTGTGATTGGCATTGGTGCAAATGGTAGGGTGGGAAATGCCACCATGTGAAAAATTCTGCCCTATATGTTACACCCAATATTCAAAGCAACTTTTTTTTTAAACCAGATTCTTTCAGTGGAAAATGGTCGATAAATTCCAAAACATGACATAAACTACAATCCTGACACATCCAGAGCTTTTCTTTACCACAAAACACAAAAAAATTCCCGTCAGGCTGATAAAAATACTTGTTGCAGCTCCTGCTTCACAAACCAAGCCAACTGAGAGGTTACAAAAATAGAATATTTGCTTCAAATATATGGGCAGTAAACTCATAGGGATTGCCTCTGATCAATATTCTTGACAAAATTCTAAGTGTATTTTCATTAATAAATTGATAACTTTGACACAGTGTAGGAAATCCACAACATTACATTTAGAATGTGATTGTAATTGGTAGAAATTTTCTTCTTTTGTGCAGTACTAAATTGGAAACACAGACAAGTGAAACACAACTTCAATGTAAGCAGGATTTACAATTATAACTCTCTATAATTGATTTGACGAGTCCTGGACAGGACTTTAAGGCTTAATTTTAATCCTATCTACCGGACAAGAACAGGGTTGTTGCATCTTAAATTGTGTCTGTGTACTAAAGTTCTGGCCTGCCATGACTTTTCCTATTTAATTTTTGGATTCAGGACAGACAGTCAACATGTTGTGAATATTGTATATTAAAATCAAAATCCTCTAAAGCAGCCAGGATCCCAATGCCCTTTTAACTGAAAATCATGGTTGGTGTGTCAGAACCAGTAAAGGAGAATGTGTATGGATATTCAGCTGCAAATCAGTGGATCATACATTCTTTTTCACTATCTGTTTTTTAAGGAGAGTTTCCAGTTTCTACATTGCCTAATATATACCTTAGTTATCTTTCATCCTATTTAAGCTTTCTGTGGCTAACATTGAACGCCATTAAGGCAATTTTCATTTGGATTAAGGAACATTATGGAGGCTGAATCAAAAAGTAGCAGCAAAAGTCGAGACAACTAGCACCATCAGGACATATAAGACAGCAGACATGGTAGATGAAGAGGCACAAAGAGTGTACAGGCTCGGAATAGCTTCCTTGGATATATCTGAAAAACAAGCTAGTGTTGGCTACATTTCTCCAAGAATGATGTCTCAGATGTCTACAACATGACAGTGTTTAAGGATTAGTAGAAGTGGTTGACTTCTCTTTCATCCAGAGTGACTTTTCTCTTTCAACTGCACATGTGGGCAGAAGGTTAGTGCCCAATCAATAGCCTACTCATCACCAATCAAGTTTCTGCAAAGGTACCTGGGCAGTTATTGTGATGTTTTTATCCTGCAGCACTCAATCAGTCTTGCAGTATTGAACCTTTCAAGAAGTATGGACATTAGAGGACAGAGATATCTGCTAAATGCATGACTCAATGTCTGAGCAATACAGGTATAATCAAAGTTATGACGATACTATAAAATAGTATAGAATCATAGAATTCCTACAGTGTAGAAGGAGGCCATTCAGCCCATCAAGTCTACACCAACGCTCTGAAAAGAATCCCACTCAGACCCACTACCTTACCCTAACCTTGCATCTCCCATGGGTAACTCACCTAGCCTGCATATCCCTGGACACTATGGGCAATTTAGCATTGCCAATTCAACCAACCTTCAGATCGTTGGACTGTGGGGAACAAACCGGAGCACCCGGAGGAAACCCACGCAGACACGGGAAGAATATGCAAACTCCACATAGTTGCCCGTGTCTTGAATTGAACCTGAGTCCTTTGTGCCATGAGGCAGCAGTGCTAACCACTGAGCCACTGTGCCGCCCAAGTATACCATAGGGATGGTGAAGCAGAGATTCAGGTGTCTAACCAGACACAAGGACCCACTCCAACATGCTGTCTTATGCTATTTTATAGTGGTGTGCTGCATCATGTACAAATTTACCTTAGATCGAGTTGTTTGAAACAGAAATAACAGTAACTGCAGAGATAGTAGGAACTGCAGATGCTGGAGAATCCGAGACAACAAGGTGCAGGGCTGGATGAACACAGCAGGCCAAGCAGCATCATAGAAGCAGAAAGGCTGATGTTTCGGGCCTAGACCCTTCATCAGAAAAGGGTCTAG
>NW_025975614.1:0-630 GCF_021869965.1 Rhincodon typus
GGGGGAGTGGTGTTTTTGACAAGGGATAATATTACGGCTGTATGTCGAGAGGATATTCCTGGGAACATGTCCAGGGAAGTTACTTCGGTGGAACTGAGAAATAAGAAAGGGATGATCACCTTATTGGGTTTGGACTGTAGACCCCCTAATAGTCAGTGGGAAATTACAAGATTGTTTCTTGTAAGGAGATCTTAGTTATCTGTAAGAATAAGAGGGTGGTTCTGGTCGGGGATTTTGACTTTGCAAACATAGATTGGGACTGCCATAGGATTAAGGGCTCAGATGGAGAAGCATTTGTTAACACGTACAAGAAAATTTCTGATTCAGTATGTGGATGCACCTACTGGAGAGGGTGCAAAATTTGATCTACTCTTGGGAAATAAGGCAGGTGGGTGTCTGAGGTGTCAGTGAGGGAGCACTTTGTGGCCAGTGACCATAATTCTATTAGTTTTAAAATGGCGATGGAAAAGGATAGACCAGATCTAAAAGTTAAAGTTCTAAATTGGAGAAAGGCCAATTTTGAAGGTATTATTCAAGAACTTTCAAAATCTGACTGGTGTAGATGTTTGCGGGTAAAGGGATGGCTGGAAAATGGGAAGCATTCAAAAATGAGATAATGAGAGTCCAGAG
>NW_025975614.1:1130-3530 GCF_021869965.1 Rhincodon typus
ATGGAATAGAGAAATGGGAGAACAAGACAGAAGATAGAGAAGGAAGGTGAGGCTGAGAGGGAGGGACAGCGTGCGAGAGACATGGAGAAGGGGTGGTTAGACAAAGAGAAAAAGAACAAAAAAGTGACAGGATGAGGGAAATAGAGTGAGAGGAAAGGGAAGGAAGAGAGAGGGGGTAGGTTAGAGAGAGCATAACAAAGAATGACAGTGAGAGGGAAACAGAGGGAGGGAGAGAAAGAAAAAGATGAGAGAAAGGAGAGACAGTGATAGGGTGTTCAGAGAGACAGACAGAGAGAGAGAGAGAGAGACAGTGATAAAGAATGTGAGGGATAGGGACGGACAGATGGAAGAAAGAAAGATAAAGAGAGAGAGGATGGATAAAGAGAGAATGAGTGTGGGAGCAAGAAAAAGAGGAGAGAGAGTTGGGAGACAGAGAGAAAATGGGAGGGGAGACTGAGATAGGGAGATGGGTCAGAAAGAGAGAGAGAGAGAGAAAGAGGGAGAGAAAAGTTCTAGGGACCTGGATTTAATTCCCATCATGTGCAGAGAACAAAAATGGAATCCTATAAAAATATGGAATAAAAAGTGAAGGTAATTAATGCTGGGCCCAACCAACAATGCCTACATCCTGTGAATGAATTCATTTTTAAAAAAGACACGCCGATTATTAATGAGATTGAGATTGAAGCATCCATTCGGCCTCTCAAGCCTGCTGCACCATTCAACAGAATCATGGCTGATTCTCTATCTCAAAGCCATAAAGAAAGAGAAAACAATTCAGTGGTTTTACCTTTGAAAATTGTTCTGCCTAAAAGTTATGCTCTAAAATGGACCTATGTATTTATCCTACATCCCACTTTGTCTTCATTCTGCTTGGTTTTTTTCAAATCTAGACAATTATTTATCCCCTCAGATTTATTTCTGACCCACCCTCCACATCATTTTGTGGCTGAGAATTTTACAGGCCCACTCACCTCTGGGGGAAGATATTTCTCCTCATCTCAGCCCTACTCCATCTCCTTTAGATTGCACCTCCCTGGTCCTAGACTCCTCTTAATCAGGGGGAAACATACTCTCTGCATCTAGTCTGTCCAGCACTGGTAGAATTTTCAATCTGATCCCCTTTTCTCAAAGAACAAAGAAAATTACAGTACAGGAACAGACCCTTCGGACCTCCAAGCCTGCACAGACATGCTGCCCATCACAACTAAAACCCCCTACCCATCCCTCTATTCCCATCCTGTTCATGTATTTGTCAAGACGTCCTTTAAAAGTCACTATAGTATCTGCTTCCACTACTTCCCCCAGCAGAGAGTTCCAGGCACCCACCACCCTCTGTGTAAAAAAACTTGCCTCGTACATCACCTTTAAACCTCGCCCCTCGCCTTCTCCTTCTAAAGTCTCGCGAATATAGCTCCCACTCAAATCAATCTCTCCAGATAGGACAGTCTTGCCATCCCTGCTATTAGCTTAGTGAACTTCTGCTTCACTCCTTCTCTGGAAAGGATATCCTTTCTTCAGTAAGGAGACCAAAACTACACACAATACTCCAGGTGTGGTCTCACCGAGACCCTGTATAATTGCAGTAAGACAACCCTACTTCTAAACTCTAATCCTCTTGCAATGAAGACCAATGTCCTATTTGCCTTCCTAATTACTGGCCGGACTTGCATGTGTACTTTTATTGACCTTTGTATATCCACACTTCCCAGTGTATCACCATTTCAATCATATATGCCTTCTGTTTCTCCACACCTGAAGTGTATCATTTTACATTTAGCCATGTTGTACTGCATCTGCCATGAGCTTGCCCCACTCACTCAATTTGTCGAAATCCGCTCCATTGTGCCCTCCTCACAATCCTGCCCAGTTTTGTGTCATGACCAAATTTGGAACTGATGCATTTTGCTCCCTCATCCAGGTCACTAATATATATTGAGAGTGGCTGGGCCCCAAGTGCTGATCCCTGCGATATCCCACGAGTCACTATTTGCCTCTCGGTAAAAAGAGCCAATTATTCACACTCTGGTTGACAGACAGGAAACAATTCTCAATCCACATCAACATATTATCTTCAATCCCTTGTATGTTGCACTTTGCACAGGAATCTTCTATCAAAAAAAAATTTCTGAAGAAACAAATATACTACATTGACTGGTTTTCCCTCATCCATCCTTTGACCCTCAGAAAGCGCCAGTCAATTTATTAAGATTCATTTGCCTTTCATAGCCCCATTTTGGCTTTTTCCAATCCTTTTCATGCTTTTTAAGTGTTCTTTTGTCACATCTTTTATAATTGATTCCAGAATTTCTCCTACAAACTGATGTTTGGCTATCTGGTCTATAATACTCTTCTTTATTTTTGTCTTTCTGCCTCCTTTTTAAACAGAGGGATTGCATT
>NW_025975614.1:4030-5057 GCF_021869965.1 Rhincodon typus
GTTAGGGTGAAGAGCAAGGCTGGTAGGTGCAGGGAATGCTGGATGACGAGAGAAATTGAGGCTCTGCTCATGAAAAAGAAGGAGACATATGGCAGCTATAGACAGCTGAGATCGAGTGAATCCCAAGGAGTATAAAGGTAGTAGGAGTATACTTAAGAGGGAAATCAGGAGGGCAAAAAGGAGACATGAGATGGCTTTGACAATTAGGATTAAGGAGAATCCAAAGGGATTCTACAAGCACATTAAGGTCAAAGGGTTAACTAGGGCGAGAATAGGGCCCCTTAAAGATCAGCAAGGCCACCTACGTGTGGAACCGCAGGAGACGGGGGAAATACAAAATGAGTATTTTGTATCAGTTTTTACTGTGGAGAAGGATATGGAACATACAGAACGTGGGGAAATAAATAATGACATATTGAAAAATGTCCAGATTACAGAAGAGGTAGTGCTGGATGTCTTAAAATGCATAAAGGTGGATAAAACCCAGGACCAGATCAGGTGTACCCTCGAACTCTGTGGGAAGCTAGGGAAGTGATTGCTGGGCCCCTTCCTGAGATATTTGTATCATCAATATCCACAGATGAGGTGTCAGAAGACTGGAGGTTGGCTAACATGGTGCCTCTATTTAAAAAAGGTTGTAAGGAAAAGACAGGGCAATATAGACTGGTGAGCCTGACATCAATGCTGGGCAAGTTGTTGGAGGGAATCCTAAGGGATAGGATTTCCATGTATTTGAAAAGGCAAGGACTGATTAGGGATAGTCAACATGGCTTTGTGCAGAGGAAATCGTGTCTCACCAACCTGACTGAGTTTTGAAGAGGTAACAAAGAGGATTGATGAGGGCAAAGTGGTGTACGTGATCTATATGGACTTCAGTAATGCGTTTGACGAGGTTCCTTATGGTAGACTGGTTAACAAGGTGAAATCACATGGAATACAGGGAGAATTAGTTATTTGGAAACAGAACTGGGTCAAAGGTAGAAGACAGATGGTGGTGGTGGAGGGTTGCTTTTCAGATTGGAGGCCT
>NW_025975614.1:5557-7842 GCF_021869965.1 Rhincodon typus
TGGATTCAGAATTGGCTTGCAAAGAAGACAGAGGGGATTTGTGAAAGGGTATTTTGTGGATTGAAGTGGCTGTGGGTATGGAAGGTGCTGTCTAAAGATCTTTGGTGAATTTCTGCAGTGCAGTTTGGAGATGGTACACACTGCTGTTTGAGATATATGTAAATGAATTAAATAAAAATTTGGAAGGGTGGATTGGTAAGTTTGCAGATGTTACAAAGATCATTGGAGTTGTGGATAGTGTAAAAGATTGTCAAAGGATACAGCAGGATATAGATCAGTTGCAAATACGGGCGGAGAAATGGCAGGTGGAGTTTAATCCAGGCAAGTGTGAGGTGCTGCACTCTAGGAGATCAAATGTTAAGGAAAAGTATACAGTTAATGGCAGGACCCTGAACAGCACTGATGTACAGAAGGATCTTGGCATTTAAGACCTTAGCGGCTGACAATGATACATCAGACTGGTGCATTGTCTCCCTGGTGCCAGGGTCAAGGATGTCTTGGAGAGAGTGCAGAATATTGTCAAAGGGGAGAGGGACTACCAGGAGGTCATTGTACACATTGGAATTAATGCCACAGGAAGAGAAAAGGACGAAATTCTGAGGAGAGAATATGGGAAGTTAGGTCGGAATTTTAAAAGGAGGTCCTCGAGGGTAGTAATATCTGGATTACTCCCAGTGCCACAAGCTAGCGAAGGTAGGAATAGAAGGATAGATGGGATGAATGTGTAGCTGAGGAGCTGGTGCAAGGGAGAAGGATTCACATTTTTGGAATCTCTTCTGGGGTAGAAGTGACCTATATAAGAATCACAGATTGCACCTGAATTGGTAAGGGACTAATATACTGAAGGGGAGGTTTGCTAGAGATGCTCAGGAGGATTTAAACTGGAAGTGGTGTGGGTGGGACCCAGGGAGATAATGACAAAAGAGATCTGTCTGAAAAAGAAGCAAGTCAAACAGTCAGGGCATGCAGGAATAAAACAGAGAACAAAGTAGGACAAGAGGCCTAACAGGTAAGGCAGATGAACTTAGGGCATGGTTGGCAACATGGTACAGGAATAGCTTAGCAATTACAGAGATGTGGCACAGGAATGGCAAGGACTGGCAGCATAATGTTCCAGGGTATAGATGCTACAGGCAGAATAGAAAAGGGATCAAGAGAGGAGGGGGAGTGGTGTTTTTGACAAGGGATAATATTACGGCTGTATGTCGGGAGGATATTCCTGGGAACATGTCCAGGGAAGTTATTTCGGTGGAACTGAGAAATAAGAAAGGGATGATCACCTTATTGGGTTTGGACTGTAGACCCCCTAAGAGTCAGTGGGAAATTACAAGATTGTTTCTTGTAAGGAGATCTTAGTTATCTGTAAGAATAAGAGGGTGGTTCTGGTTGGGGATTTTGACTTTGCAAACATAGATTGGGACTGCCATAGTATTAAGGGCTCAGATGGAGAAGCATTTGTTAACATGTACAAGAAAATTTCTGATTCAGTATGTGGATGGACCTACTGGAGAGGGTGCAAAACTTGACCTACCCTTGGGAAATAAGGCAGGTGGATGACTGAGGTGACAGTGAGGGAGCACTTTGTGGCCAGTGACCATAATTCAGTTTTAAAATGGCGATGGAAAAGGATAGACCAGATCTAAAAGTTAAAGTTCTAAATTGGAGAAAGGCCAACTTTGAAGGTATTATTCAAGAACTTTCAAAAGCTGACTGGGGTAGATGTTTGCGGGTAAAGGGATAGCTGGAAAATGGGAAGCATTCAAAAATGAGATAATGAGAGTCCAGAGCAGAATGTTCCTGTTAGGGTGAAGAGCAAGGCTGGTAGGTGCAGGGAATGCTGGATGACGAGAGAAATTGAGGCTCTGCTCATGAAAAAGAAGGAGACATATGGCAGCTATAGACAGCTGAGATCGAGTGAATCCCAAGGAGTATAAAGGTAGTAGGAGTATAAAGGTAAAAGGAGACATGAGATGGCTTTGACAATTAGGATTAAGGAGAATCCAAAGGGATTCTACAAGCACATTAAGGACAAAGGGTTAACTAGGGAGAGAATAGGGCCCCTTAAAGATCAGCAAGGCCACCTACGTGTGGAACCGCAGGAGACGGGGGAAATACTAAATGAGTATTTTGTATCAGTTTTTACTGTGGAGAAGGATATGGAACATACAGAACGTGGGGAAATAAATAATGACATATTGAAAAATGTCCATATTACAGAAGAGGTAGTGCTGGACGTCTTAAAATGCATAAAGGTGGATAAAACCCAGGACCAGATCAGGTGTACC
>NW_025975615.1:0-7842 GCF_021869965.1 Rhincodon typus
GGCTGACGTTTCTGATGAAGGGTCTAGGCCCGAAACGTCAGCCTCTCTGCTCCTATGATGCTGCTTGGCCTGCTGTGTTCAACCAGCCCTGCACCTTGTTGTCTCGGATTCTCCAGCATCTGCAGTTCCTACTACCTTAAAGGGATTTCATTGGCTTTCATTGGCAGGGGAATTGAGTTTAAGAGCCGCGAGGTTGTGCTGCAGCTCTACAAACCCTGGTTAGACCACACTTGGAACATTGTGCTCAGTTCTGGTCGCCTCATTATAGGAAAGATGTGGAAGCTTCAGAGAGGGTGCAGAGGAGATTTACCAGGATGCTGCCTGGTCTGGAGGGCAGGTCTTATGAGGAAAGGTTGAGGGAGCTAGGGCTTTTCTCATTGGAGCGAAAAAAGGTGAGAGGTGACTTGATAAAGGTGTTCAAGATGATGAGAGGCATAGATAGAGTGGATAGCCAGAGACTTTTTCCCAGGGTGGAAATGACTATTACGAGGGGACATAGTTTTAAGGTTATTGGAGGAAGGTATAGGGGAGATGTCAGAGGTAGGTTCTTCACACAGAGAGTGGTGGGCGTGTGGAATGCGCTGCCGGCAGTGGTAGTGGAGTCAGATACATTAGGGACGTTCAAGCGACTCTTGGATAGGCTCATGGAGGATAGTAAAATGCAGGGTAGTTTGATCTTAGTAGGATAATAGGTCGGCACAACATCGTGGGCCGAAGGGCCTGTACTGTGCTGTACTGTCCTATGTTCTATTAAGTTAGAGGGCTATGGAGATAGGGCTGCATACTGGGACTAGCTGGGTAGCTCTTTCAGAAGCCAATACAGACACAATGGGTCGAATGGCCTCCTTCCGTGCTGTAAAATTCTATGATCTAATGTTGTCTAAATGTTGGTCTTTATTTTTATTATCCTTCTTTCAGGGAGAAGGGGAGATTGTAATAAAACATTACTGTTTAACAGTGCCTTTCAACAGGCATCAGTTCAGCTCTACCTCATGTCAGAAACTTCTGGTGAAGGAATGACTATTGAATCCATGCGTGTCCCGCTTAATCAAAACATGTGGATAAAAATTCCTTTTCCATCAGCAATCAGATGAAAAGTTATTACTGCACATCATTGTACTCTGAGCTGGAGAAAAAAAAATCTGGAGCGCTTAAAGTTTGGACTTGCAGCAGCAGCGAGTTTTTATTTTAATTTCTTGGCCTTAATTTGATGTGAGGCTGGTTCCTCAATGGGTTTTATTTGATTTCTGACCCTCTGTGATAGCTGACAGAAGGAAGGATGGAAGAGAATAAGGGATTTGGGGATGGTGATCTTGTTGCACTTTACTTCATTAATCAAACTGCCCAGAATTAGAGAGAGAAAAGAAAAACACATTGAATTGATAGGTTTTTATCGTCTTCTGAATTAGGGGAATGGCAGACATATTCATTGCGATATTAAAGAGAGAGTTTTTTTTCCATCCCCAGCCCCTTTGCAAACTCAGACTGGGCTCTTAATGGGCAAGAGCGAGATGGGGAGGCGGGGGGGGGGGAAGACAGAAAAAGGCAGAGGATAAATAGATCTGTCAATCAGAGCGATGAGGTCTCCCACTGCCCAGTCATTGTAACCTGTCAGCTCAAGCAATCAAACGTCTCAAATCGAATAGGTGCACCTTATCAGCAGCTGGCCAGCTGGGCTCGTCCAGGAACTAAGGGCTCCTGGAGGGCAAGGGAAATTAATTGTACTTGTCCAATGAAGAAATTGACTGCGAGAGGTCTGAGCACTGCAGGCACGCATGGTCAGTGCTGAGAAGTGGTGGCAAGAGCCTTGGATGTTGTTTGCAGCTCCTGTGCTGACAGATCTATTCATTCCTGTGTGTATCTCCAGCACCACCTCTAATATTAATATAGCCCTCATCCGCCTGTCAACCCATTATATTACAAAAAGAGCCCCGATATTTTTCTTTCCCTTGCTGTTTCTGATGCACAGATACATCGGTAATGAGAAACCCTGACCGAGCAGGATAAAGTGTGTCAGAGAGGCTTCTACAAAAAAAAAGCACATTAATCATCATGTGATTCAGAGACACAAAGCTGCCTGGTGTGACAGAATCAGGGTGTAAAAGTGACACAAATTTACTTGTCAACTTGCTGCAGCTTCCTTTATGCTCATTGCTCTCGCTTTCGTTCTGAGACATTGAGGTGGGAGCAGGAGAAAGTGGTTTTGCTTTGTTTGCAATAGCTTGGCCAGGATGAAATTTTATTTGGGAACTATCTCCCCGTCTTCTTAGACCATAAGGCCATAGATACTGGAGCAGAGTTAGGCCTTCACTCTGAGGCTGTGGCCTTAGGTCCTAGTCTCTCCTATTAGTGGAAACATCTTCTCCAGCCTATCCAGGCCTCTCAGAATTCTGTAGGTTTTAATCAGACTCTCCCTTCAGTTTCCCCCATTGAAATAACTCCATGGAGGCCAGTATCTGTCACCAAGCCACCCTTTATTTACATGTGTACAGTACATGGGCTTTGACCAGCCAGCTCAGAGCCAGTGAGGAGAATCCCAGAGACTCCTGTTTATATCTTTCAGCCAGGGCTCCCTGATTAGCCCAATCAGGGAACTCATACTCAGTGATATCCACCTGGCTGACTTTGTTCCAATCACTATACCCACTATCCCTAAATCTGCTGGCTTCTTGCTCCTCTGGCCAGATTACAGTGAGTTCTAATCCCCACTGTTGATTTAAGCAAGTGTGAGGTTATCCATTTTGGACTGAAAAGGGATTAATCAGGGAACTTTCTAGACAGTGGATGTCCAAAGAGACTTGAGGGCTCAGCTGCACAGCTATTTAAAATGCTACAAACAGGTGCAGACAATAAACAAGAAAGCTAATGAAATGCTGGCCTTTATATCTAAAGGACTGGCATAATTAAGATAAAATCACCATAGTTACTGGACCATAGGACTGCTCTCTCATTAGAAACAGAGAGAGACGGCTGGCAGTGGGTTAACCTGAGGGTTCTCACGCCTCAGGTGAGGGAGGGGTTGAGAGGATGGGGTCTTCATGGTGGCCTCTGCCAGTGTGGGAATTCAACACAAGCTGTTGGCGTCACTACATCACGAACCAGCTGTCCAACCAACTAAGCGGTCTGTTCCCTGAGACGCGCACCGAGACACCATTGACTGTGCCTGGAGGACCATCAACTCGGTGAAAGATGCTCTTCGGTCTGCCCGAAACCTGCTGGTCTTCCTGAACAAGGATTTGACTCTGACCGAGCGCTGTAGACTGGCACATTCCAAGGAGCAGGACTGCGTGCTGAGGGACGCACTAAAGCTTGGGGCAGCTGCTGCCAAGGTTCAGTGGGGAACACATGCAACGGGGCAGCGCGGTGGCTCAGTGGTTAGCACTGCTGTCTCCCAGTGCCATGGACTGGGTTTGAGTCCACCCTCGGGCGACTGTCCGGGTGGAGTTTGCACATTCTCCCCGTGTCTGCATGGGTTTGCTCCAGTTTCCTCCCACAGTCCAAAGATGTGCAGGCTAGGTGGGTTGGCCATGGGAAATTGCCTGTAGTGTTCAGGGATTTGTGGGTTGTAGGGGGATGGGTCTGGGTGGGATGCTCTGAGGGAAAAGTGAGCTGACAATTTTTGTGGTCGTGGAGGAGTTGAGGGGAGTGATGAGGTAGAGCTGGGAGTCATCAGTGTACATGTCAAAATGGATGTATTTTTAGATGACATTTTGGAAGATCATAATACATGGAAGCAGAGGTAGGCCATTTCATCCATCCAATCTGCTCTGCCATTCGATGAGATCATGGCCGATCTATTAATCCTTAACTTGACTTTCCTGACTCTTCCCCATAATCCCCTACTGATTAAACATTTGTCTATCTTCATATATACTTAATGAACTAGCCTCTACGGCCCTCTTTGTCAAAGATCTCCACAGCTTCACTACCTTCTGAGACAAGAAATTCCTCCTTATCTCTGTCCTACCTGGCTGACCTCTTACTCTGAGATTATACTCTGACAAGAGGAAATTAAACTCTCCACATTTACACTGTCAAGCCGCCAAGAATCTGATAAGTTTCAATAAGGCTGCCTCTCATTCTTCCAACCTCCAATGAGTGCAGACTCAACTTCTCCTCATAAGACAATCCCTCTATACCCAGGATCAGCCAAGTGAATCTTCTCTGATCTGCGTATATATTTTAGATAGTTTGGATAAATGTGAGGTATTGCATTTTGGAGGACAGGGCTTATACAATTAATAGTAGGGCCCTAGGTAGTGTTGTAGAAAAGACAGACCTTGAGGTTCAGGTAGAGACAATGATTAAGAAGGCATTTAGCACGCTTGCCTTCATTGCTCAGACTGTTGAGCATAGGAGTTGGAATGTCATGTTGAGGTTGTACAGGACGTTGGTGATGCCTCTTCTGGAGTACTGTGTTCGGTTCTGGTTATAGGAAGGATATTATTAAACTGGAGAGGGTTCAGAAAAGATTTACCAGGATGTTGCTGGGACTGGAACAACATAGACTGGAAATGCTGGAACATTGTTCACTGGAGTGTAGGAGGTTGAGGGTGACCTTATTGAGGTTCATAAAATCAACAGGGGCATAGATAAGGTAAATGCCAAGGGTCTTTTCCCTAGGGTGGGGTACGTTCAAAACTATGCGGCACATTTTTAAGGTGAGAGGAAAGAGATTTAGAAAGGACATGAGGGGCAACTTTTTCACACAGAGAGTGGTTCATGTGTGGAATAAACTGTCAGAGAAAGTGATGGATGAAGGTACAGTTACAACGTTTAAAAGACATTTGGATAAATTCATGAATGGAATGGTTTGGAGGGAAATGGACCAAGCATAGGCAGGTGGAGCTAGTTTAGTTTGGGAACATGGTTGTTATGGACTCATTGGACCAAAGGGTCTGTTTCCATGCTGTATGACTCTGTCTTAAAATTATGCCATCTAGTTTTGAACTCCCCTGCCCTAGTTAAAAGACCTTTGCAATTCACCTTATCTATGCCCCTCATGATTTTATAAACCTCTGTAAGGTCACCTCTCAACCTCCTATGCTCCAGTGAAAAAGGTCTCAGCCTATCCAGCCTCTCCTTTTAACTCAAAGCCTCCAGTCCCAGCAACATCCTTGTAAATCTCTTCTGCACCCTGTCCAGTTTAATAATACTTTTCCTACAGCAGAGTGACCAGAACTGTACACAGTACACTTAAAGTGACCTTACCAATGTCCTGCACACTGCAACATTCCATCTCCCATACTCAAAGGTCTGGGCAATGAAGGCAAGTAAGGTGATTTTGGGAGAAGGCAAGAAAATGCTGTTGAGAAATATAGCCATGATGGAATGGTGAAGCAGACTCGATGGGCTGAATAGCCTAATTCTGCTCTTATATCTTATGATCTTATTATGATTATTACACCACTAGTTCTCATGTACATAAGAAAAAAGCAAGAGGGTAGACAGGGAAAGGGTCAGCCCACTCAAGGACAAAGGAAGGAATCTATGTGTGGAGCCAGAAGAAGTAGGTGAGATCCTAAATGAAAACTTTGTGTCAGAATTCACCAAAGAGAAGGAATTGATGGAGGATGATCTCAGGGAAGGGAGTGTCGAGTTTCTAAGCCAAGTTGCTATTAAAAAGGAAGAGGTGTTGTGTGTGTTAAAAAATATTAAGGCAGATAAATCCCTGGGTCCTGATGGGATCTATCCCAGAATATTGAGGGAAGCAAGTGAACAAATTGCTGGAGCATTAACAGACATCTTTGTATCTTCTTTGGCCACAGGCAAGGTTCTAGAGGACTGGACAATAACCAATGTTGTCCAATTGTTTAAGCAGGGTAGCAGGGATAATCCTGGAAATTACAGGCTTGTGAGTCTCATGTCGGTGTTAGGGAAATTATTGCAATAGATTCTCAGGGACAAGATCTGTACTTATTAGCAATAGCATGGAGTTTTGTGCGGGGAAGGTCATGCCTCACTAACATGATCGAGTTTTTTGAGGAGGTGATGAAGATGATTGATGAGGGAAAAGCAGATGATGTTGTCTACATAGACTTCAGTAAAGCTTTTGACAAGGTCCCTCATGGCAGGCTGATAGAAAAGGTGAAGTCATATGGTATCAGGGTGAGCTGCTAAGATGGATACAGAACTGGCTTAGTCATAGGAGACAGAGGGTAGCAGTGGAAGGATGCTTTTCCAAATGAAAAGTTGTGACTAGTGGTGTTCCACAGGGATCAGTGCTGGAACCTCTGCTGTTCATGATCTACATAAATGATTTGGAGGAAAATATAGCTGCTCTAATTAATAAGTTTGTGGATGATATAAAGATTGGTGGAGTTGCAGATAGTGAGGATGATTGTTGGAGAATACAGCCGGATATAGATCAGTTGGAGGCATGGGCAGAAAAATGGCAGATAGAGTTTAATCTGGAGGTGATACATTTTGGAAAGTCAAGCACGGGTGGAAATTGTACAATGAATGGCAGAACCCTTAGCAGTATTGATATGCAGAGGGATCTGGGTGTGTAGGTCCACAGATCACTGAAGGTGGCAGCGCAGGTAGATAAGGTAATAAAAAAGGCTTACAGCATGCTTGCCTTCATTGGAAAGGGCATTGAGTCTAAGGATAGACAAGTTATGCTGCAGTTTTTAAGAAATTTAGTTAGGCTACACTTGGAATATTGCGTACAGTTCTGGTCACCACACTCCCAGAAGGATGTAGATGCCTTGGAGAGGGTACAGAAAATGTTTACCAGGATGTTGCCTTGTATGGGGGATTTTAGCTATGAAGAAAGGTTGGATAAACTGGGTTGGTGTTCACTGGAACGCAGGATTTCGAGAGGTGACCTAATAGAAATTCATAAGATTGTGAATGGCATGGAAACAGTGGAAAGTATGAAACTTTTTCCCAGGGTGGAGGGGTCAATTACTAGGGGACACAGGTTCAAGGTGCAAGGGGTGAAGTTTAAAAGAGATGTGCAAGGCACGTTTTTCACACAGAGGGTGGTGAGTGCCTGGAATGTGTTGCCAGAGGAGGTGGTGGAAGCAGACACAGTAGCAGCATTTGAGAAGCACCTGGACGAATACACGAATAGGAAGGGAATAGAGGGATACGGATCCTGTAAGTGAAGACAGTTCGAGTATGGAAGGGCAAAATGTGTTGGCACAGGCTTGGAGGGCTGAAGGGCCTGTTCCTGTGCTGTATTATTCTTTGTTCTTTGTAATTACACCACCGGTATCCATGTTATTACACCACCAGAGCTGATGTTCAGTTTATTGAAAATTTCACACTCTAGAATGTAGGAATATCTGAATGCAGCACGGCAAGATCCACGCACATAAAAGCTATTACAGTCAATGTTATTGGTTAAGCACCAGCCACAAAAAAAAATACTTAGGAAGAGATTTAAAAGAAAAATCATTTGAATAAAAATAAATAATTTGCTCCCTGCATGGCCCTTCTCTGATCCCAATACGATTTCTAACGAAATGGGTCGATCTGAGCAATTAAGTAGTAAAAAGCCTTCAGTCTGTGACATTTGTATCAGAGATAGTAGGAACTGCAGATGCTGGAGAATCTGAGATAACAAGGTGTAGAGCTGGATGAACACAGCAGGCCAAGCAGCATCTTGGAGCAGGAAGGCTGACGTTTCGGGCCTAGACCCTTCATCAGTAATGGGGGAGGGGAAGGGGGTTCTGAAATAAATAGGGATAGAGGGGGAGGCGGATAGAAGATGGATAGAGGAGAAGATCGGTGGAAAGGAAACAGACAGGTCAAAGAGACGGGGATGGAGCCAGTAAAGGTGAGTGTAGGTGGGGAGGTAGGGAGGAGATAGGTCAGTCCAGGGAGGACGGACAG
>NW_025975616.1:0-5131 GCF_021869965.1 Rhincodon typus
TGGCTCCCACACACACTGACTCTCACTGGGGTACAGCTCCCACACACACTGACTCTCACTGGGGTACAGCTCCCACACACACTGACTCTCACTGGGGTATGGGGCCAAGACAGCAGTACCAGGGGACGGTTAGCACTGATGGATTGCTACGCTGTCAGATGGTCAGTACTATAAGACCTTAAGGTTCAAGGTTAGGGTTTGAGTCCAGATCTGAAGAAATAAAAACAGAAATTGCTGGAATAGCTCAGCACAGCTAGCAGCATCTGTGAAGGAAAAACAGAGTTAATCTTTTGAGTCTGGTGACCCTTCCTCAGAACTGATGCTAACCAGGAAAATGTCACTTTATATGCAGAAGATAGCGTGGGGGAAGGGGGTCAGGAATAAACGCTAGGTGGGGATAGAGCCCAAAGAGAGAGAAGAGCAGTTGGACAGACAAAGGAATGGATAATGATCTGGCTGGGAGGGTGAAAAGCTATTAATGGAGAGTGTTAGTGACTAACAACAGGTAGAGTGTAATGGCAGGCTATGTGGTAACAAGGCCTGGTGTGTGGGGTAGGGGGCTGGGACATGGGAGAGTTTAGGCCCTAAAATTATTGAACTCGATATTGATTCCAGAAGGTTGCAGGTTCCCCAAGCGGAAAATGAAGTGTTGTTCCTCCAGCTTGTGCTGATCTTCGCTGGAACACTGCAGCAAGCCAGAGACAGAGATGTTGGCCAGGGAACAGGGTGGTGTGTTAAAGTGGCAGGCAACAGGAAGCTCAGGGTCCTTTTTGTGAGCAGAATGTAGATGTTCGGTAAAGCAGTCACCCAGTCTATGCTTTGTTTCCCCAGTGTGGAGGAGGCCACATTGTGAGCAGTGAATGCAGTAGACTAGATTCTGGGAAGTGCAGGTGAAGTGTTGCTTCACCTGGAAGGTATGTTTGGGCCCTTGGATTCTGGGGAGGGAGGAGATAAATGGGCAAGTGTTACACCTTTGGCGGTTGCAGGGGAAGTATGGACACTGGACTCAAAATGTTAACTCTGCTTTCTCTCCACAGATGCTGTCAGACCTGTTGAAATTTGTACTTAAATCACAAGAAGCTTAGGGCATCTTTTTACAGAAATGCCACTCCATCCTCAATTATTTTCATTCCACACATACCAAGTTTGGAATCAAGCAGTTCTGAGAATGGTCAGAATTCTGTAGTTTGCCTGGAAGACTGGGCAGGCTTGGCATGATGTAAAATAAGTTCTGAGGAAAGATCACCGGACCCAAAACGTTAACTCTGATTTTTCTTCACTGATGCTGCCAGACCTGCTGAGCTTTTCCAGCAACTTTTTTTGTTCCTGATTTACAGCATCCACAGTTCTTTTGGTTTTTGCTTATGATGTAAAATGACATTGTTTATGTTTCTACCTGTGGCTGAGATTAGAACCAAGGGTCATTCAAGTAAAATACTCTTTAATGATTCCCACAGGGAATTCGGGATAAACACCCCCAATCCCAAAAATGGGGAGAATGTAGAACTCACCCCCACACTGAGGTGTGCAAAAACTATAACAGGGAAATTATATTCAGGGATGTCAACTTCCCCAACATTAATGGGAATTAGAGGGGGCAGATTTCTTGAAATGTAGAGAGGAAAGCTTTTTATATCAACCTGTAGATGGTCTCACAGGGACAGTGCAGTGCTGGACCGAATTCTGGGGAATGAAGCCAGACAGGGGTGACAGTGGGACAGTATTATAGTAATAAAAACCAATATGTTTTAAACAAAATCAGAAGTTGTTGGAAAAGCTCAGCAGGTCTGGCAGCATCTGTGAAGAAAAAAATCAGAGTTAATGTTTTGGGTCCGGTGACCCTTCCTCAGAAGTTTAAGTTTATTCTGGAAAAGGAGAAAAAAAATGCTCTGCAATAAAAGGGCTTTGGATTGGGGTCGGGCAGATTTTATCGAAGTAAGGCAGGATCTGGACAAAGGAGACCGGGAACGGCGATTTCTGGCTAAACCTGCAGCAGAATAAAGGAGCAGAGAGCATTCAAGAAAGTCGTGGGGAGAGTACAGGCCCAAGATGTTCCATTTAGTATGAAAAGTCAGAGCAACAAGCCCAGAGAACCCTGTATGTCTCGCTATATTCAGAACTGGACAAAACAGGAAAAGAGAGACTCTTAACAGGTACAAAGGCAGCAAATCCTCAATACCTGGACTTCAGGGATTAAGTTATGAGGAGAGACTAGACAAACTTGGCCTGTTTTCTCCAGAATTTAGGAGGTTAATGGGGATCTTGATCAAAGTATTCAAGATTTGACAAGGTTCCACATGGTAAGCTAATTAGTAAAGTTAGGTCCATATGGGATTCAGGGAGATCTTACCAATTGGATACATAGTTGGCTTTATGGTAGGAGACAGAGGATGGTGGTGGAGAGTTGCTTTTCAGACTGGAGGCCTGTGACCAACGGTGTTGCATTTTGGAAGATCCAATTCCAGGGCGAACTATATGGTAAATGGAAAAGCCCTGGGGAAAATTGATGCACAGAGAGATCTGGGTGTTCAGGTCCATTGTACCCTGAAGGTGGCAACGCAGGTCGATAGAGTGGTCAAGAAGGCATACGGCATGCTTTCATTCATCGGATGGGGCATTGAGTACAAGAGTTGGCAGGTCATGTTGCAGTTGTATCGGACTTTGGTTCGACCACATTTGGAATACTGCGTACAGTTCTGGTCGCCACATTACCAAAAGCATGTGGATGCTTTGGAGAGGGTGCAGAGGAGGTTCACCAGGATGTTGCCTGGTATGGAGGGCGATAGCTATGAAGAGAGGTTGAGTAGATTAGGATTATTTACATTAGAAAGATGGAGGTTGAGGGGGGACCTGATTGAGGTCTACAAAATCATGAGAGGTACAGACAGGGTGGATAGCAAGAAGCTTTTTCCCAGAGTGGGGGACTCAATTACTAGGGGTCACGATTTCAAGGTGAGAGGGGAAAAGTTTAAGGGAGATATGCATGGAAAGTTTTACATGCAGAGGGTAGTGGGTGCCTGAAACGCGTTGCCAGCGCAGGTGATGGAGGTGGGCACGATAGCGTCATTTAAGATGTATCTAGATAGATACAAGAATGGGCAGGGAGCAGAGGGATACAGATCCTTGGAAAATAGGTGACAGGTTTAGATAGAGGATCTGGATCGGCGCAGGCTTGGAGGGCCGAAGGGCCTATTCCTGTGCTGTAATTTTCTTTGTTCTTTGTGTTCCACAGGGATCGGTGCTGAGTCCACTTTTATTTATCATTTACATGAATGATTTGGTTGAGAATATAGAAGGCATGGTTAGTACGTTTGTGGACGATACCAAAATTGGTGGCATTGTAGACAGTGAAGAAGATTTTCTAAGATTACAGAGGGACCTTGATCAAATGGGTCAATGGCTCAAAAATGGCAGATGGAGTTCAATTTGGATAAATGCCAGGTATTCCATTTTGGTTAACAAATGAGGACAGGATTTAATACAATTAATGATAGGGCCTTAACCAGTGTTGTAGAACAGAAGGACCTATGGGTGCAGGCCCATAATTCATTGAAGTTTGCATCATATATAGACAGGGTGGTTAAAAAGGCATTTAGCACACTTGCCTTCATTTCTCAGTCCTTTAAGCATAGGAGTTGGGAAGTCATGTTGAGGTTGTACAGGACATTGGTGAGGCCTCTTCTGGAATACTGTGTCCAGTTCTGGTTGCTCAGTTATAGGAAGGATACTATTAAGTTGGAGAGGGTTCAGAGGAGATTTACCAGGATGTTGCCAGGTATGGAAGATTTGAGCTCGAAAGGAAGGCTGAATAAGCTGGGACTTTTTCACTGGAGCATAGCAGGTTGAGAGGTGACCTTATAGGAGTTCTCCTGCCTTCTCCCCATAACCCCTGATCCCCTTACTAATCAAGAACCTATCTTTCTCTGTCTTAAATACACTCAATGATTTGGCCTCCACAGCCCTCTGCGGCAATGAGTTCCACAGATTCATCACCTTCTGGCTGAAGAAATTCCTCCTTGTCTCAGTTTTAAAGGGTCATCCCTTCACCCTGAGGCTGAGCCTTTGGGTCTTAGTTCTGTTACTAGTGGGAAAATCTTCTCCACGTCCACTCTATCAGGCCTCTCAGTATTCTGTAAATTTCAATCAGATCCCCCCTCATCCTTCTAAACTCCAGACCCAGAGTCCTGAACCATTCCTCATGTGACAAGCCCTTCATCCCCAGGATCATTCTTGTAAACCTCCTCTGGACCCCCTCCAATACAATCACATCCTTTCTTAGACATAAGGCTCAAACCTGCTCACGGTATTTCTAATGCAGTCTGACCAGAGCCTTATACTGCCTCAGCAGTAATACCCCTGCTTTTGTATTCTAGCCCTCTTGAAATGAATGCTAACAATGCACTTGCCTTCCTAACTGCCAACTCAACCTGCAGGTTAATCTTGAGAGAATCCTGAACAAGAATTCCCAAGTTCCTTTGTGCTTCAGATTTCCAAAGCCATTCCCAATTCAGAAAATAATCTACGCCTCTATTCTTACAACAAAGTGTATAACCTCACGCATTCCCACATTGTATTCCATCTGCCCCTTTTTTGCCCACTCTCCCAGCGTGGTCAACTCCTTCTGCAGCCTCCCTGCTTCCTCAGCACTACCTCCATCTATCTTTGTGTCATCAGCACCTTAATCTAGATAATTAATGTAGAACATGTATAGTTATAGACCCAACACTGACCCTTGCAAAACTCCACTAGTCACTGGCTGACATTCTGAAAAAGACTCCTTTATCCCTACTCTCTGCCTTCTGCCAGTCAGCCAATCAAGTATTCAGACAAGCAAATTGCCTCTAACACCATGGGCTCTTGTCTTATTTAGCAGGTTCCTGTGTGGCACCTTATCAAAGACCTTCTGGAAATCCAAACAGATCATGTCCACTGGCTCTCCTTTGTCGAACTTGTTCATTACCTCCTCAAAGAATTCTAACTGGTTTGTCAGGCATGACCTTCCCATCAATGAAGCCATGCTGACTGAGCCCTATTTTACAATGCTGTTCCAAGTGCTGAGGGTGGGTCAGTACTGACAGACAGCCGCACTGTTGGAGGGTCAGTACTGAGGGAGAGCCGCACTGTCAGAGGG
>NW_025975616.1:5141-7842 GCF_021869965.1 Rhincodon typus
TGTCAGAGGGTCAGTGCTGAGGGAGTGGGCACTGTTGGAGGGTCAGTGCTGAGGGAACGCCGCACTGTCGGAGGGTGAGTGCTGAGGAGGGCTGCACTGTCAAAGGTTACTCGTAAGGGAACGCTACATGATCAGAGGTTAGTCATCAAATGTCTTTTAATTTCACAATGCATTTTTGCTGATCTGCCCTCGAAACTCCCTCTCAATTGTCACTTTGAACTGCCTCAACGAATACCCCAAATCTACTCAATGCCCCCCTCAACTTTGTTCCCTGGGATTACATTCCCCTGGACTCTGGAAACTGTATTCTCCTCAGGGACAAGTCTAGTTTTGTATAAACGTTGAGTTTCGCCAGGCTAATATTTACTCCTGGATTGTAGTGAGGCATTATCTCACTGAGTAGCTTCAAGAAAACATTGCTTCTGGGGAAGGTCGAAATGGCTATTTTGTGTTATAAAGTTAATCCCTTTTCTGATCAAAATCCCAATCAGAGTTTTTGAGAATGTTGCTCAGATGTGTGTTTAATCTCGAAACGTCAACTTTCCTGCTCCTCTGAGCTGCCTGGCCTGCTGTGTTCCTCCAGCTCCACACTGTTTTATCTCTGACTCCAGCATCGGCAGTTCTTACTATCTCTGAGTGAGTTGTACTTGTGCCAGGTTTGATCTCTGAATGCTATGAGATCCCATTCATTAATTCATTCATTCATTCATGTTCCCATTCATTTCCAGCAGGCAAGAACTCAAGAACAGGGATGTACTGCTGAGGCTGTATAAGGCTCTGGTCAGACCGTATTTGGAATATTATGAGCAGTTTTAGGCCCTATATCTAACGAAGGATGTGCTGGCATTGGAGGGGTTCCATAGGGAGTTTGCAAGAATGGTTGCAGGGGATGGAAGGCTTGTCATATGATGTTATTGTCATGTGTATTCTACAGTGAGAAAAGCTGTAAAATACAGTGAGAAGCTTTTCTACTGTCACCATGATCTGTCACCATTTTGAATAGTTTAAAATTTTAAAAAAATATAGCTTAAAGAGAGTCCATCAGTCCTGAGCCAGCTCATCATCTATGATGCCTGCAGCACCATCCCTTCTCCATCACCTCGCCACTGTCTACACCAGACCCAACCAACACTGAATTCATCACTCTTCAGATGCCATCTTTTGCTGCTGGGCTGATTCTCCTCCACCCCGCCTCACCTTGCCACTGCCTGCACGGGACCCATCAATGTCACAGTCTCAATTCTCACCACTGGGCCCATCTCAATGATGCCATGATGCCCTTCCACCATTACTTTGCCAGCACCAGACCCAACCAACAACAAAGTCGCCAACCCTCAGCTGGGCCTTCCTCATCGGTTATGTGGCCGATGTAGCAGCTGCCAAGTCCCAAGCTCGCCCCAGAAAGTGAGATGGGGCTCACTTACTACCACCAGGGGGTCTGTGCTGGGCCCACTCATAGAATCATAGAATCCCTGCAGTGTGGAAACAGGCCCATCGGCCCAACAAGTCCACACCAACCCTCAGAGCATCCCACCCAGACCCATCCCCCTATAACCCACCTAATCTACACATCCCTGAACACTATGGGCAATTTAGCATGGCCAATCCACCTAGCCTGCACATCTTTGGACTATGGGAGGAAACCGGAGCACCCGGAGGAAACCCACGCAGACACAGGGAGAATGTGCAAACTCCACACAGACAGTCGCCCGAGGGTGGAATTGAACCCAGGTCCCTGCTGCTGTGAGGCAGCAGTGCTAATCACTGAGCCACCGTGCCGTCCCACTTCGCCACTGCCGATGCCATCCAAGCTCAGGGCAGGATTTAAGACAAGAAAAAGTGAAGAAAAAAAAACAAGAAAAGAGAAGAAAGGAGAAAAGCAGTCAGAGCAGATGATCCTCGCATCAGAAGCCCTACTCCATCACCATCTTAAGGAGCAGCTGAGGGGCTCTGGGTCTGTATTCGGTGGAGTTTAGAAGGATGAGGGGTGGATCTGATTGAAACTTACAGAATACTGAGAGGCCTGCAGAGAATGGATGTAAGGAAGACGTTTCCAGTAGTAGGAGAGACTAGTACCCAAGGGAACAACCTCAGAGTAAAGGGACAACCCTTTAGAACGGAGATGAAGAGGAATTTCATCAGCCAGAGGGTGGTGAATCTTTGGAACTCGTTTCTGCAAAGGGCTGTGGAGGCCAAGTTATTGAAAGTATTGAAGACAGAAATAGACTGTCTTAAGGTTCTTAATGATTAACAGATCAAAGACTACTGGCAAGAGAATGGGGTTGAGAAATATATCAGCTATGATCGAATGACAGAGCAGACTTGATGCATTGAATGGCCTAATCCCGCCAATAATATATGGACTTATTGCTCTAGCCCTCTGACAATGTGGCTGTCCCTCAGCGCTGACCATTCGACAGTGCAGCGCTCCCTCAGCACCAACCCTCCGACAGTGCGGCGCTCCCTCAGCACTGACCCTCTGACAGTGTGGCGCTCCCTCAGCACTGACCCTCCGACAGTGCGGCGCTTCCTCAGCGCTGACCCTCCCACAGTGCAGCACTCCCTCAGCGCTGACCCTCCGACAGTGCAGCGCTTCCTCAGTGCTGACCCTCCCACAGTGCGGCACTCCCTCAGCGCTGACCCTCCGACAGTGCAGCGCTTCCTCAGCGCTGACCCTCCCACAGTGCGGCACTCCCTCAGC
>NW_025975617.1:0-7842 GCF_021869965.1 Rhincodon typus
TGCTCAAGGATGCTGCAAAGATATCTGTTAAGGCCCCAGCTATTTCCTCTCTCGCTTCCCTCAGTAACCTGGGATAGATCCCATCCGGAACTGGGGACTTGTCCACCCTAATGCCTTTTAGAATACCCAACACTTCCCCCATCCTTATGCTGACGTGACCTAGAGTAATCAAACATCTATCCCTAACCTCAACATCTGTCATGTCCCTCTCCTCAGTGAATACCGACAAAAAGTACTCATTAAGAATCTCACTCATTTTCTCTGACTCCTTGCATAACTTCCCTCCTTTGTCCTTGAGTAGGCCAACCCTTTCTCTAGTTACCCTCTTGCTCCTTATGTATGAATAAAAGGCTTTGGGATTTTCCTTAACCCTGTTTGCTAAAGATATTTCATGATCCCTTTTAGCCCTGTTAATTCAAGTAAGAGTAACTTCTGAATCAAGTAACTTCTTAGTCTTCGAGACTCCAGAGGATACAAGCCTAGCCTGTCTATCCTTACCTCATAAGGCAAGACACCCATTCCAGGTAAAGTATGGTAAAAGATAAAGGTAAAGTCATCATAGTTGGACCAGATCATGGGGCTGCTGTCTCATTAGAGAGAGATGATGCGAGGTGGTTTTAAACTGAGGATCACTGTGCCTTAGGTGAGGGGCAGTGTTGAAAAGGAAAGATTTTCACCAGATAGTTTGGAAAACCTTCTCTGGACTGTTTCCAATGCATTTACATTCTTCTTAAATTATGCACCTCCTGTGAGATGTGGGAGATCAGGGAGAAGTCAAATATTCTTGTCAATATTGTCTGCAGAAAGTGTGTCCACCTGCAGTTCCTTTCAGACCGCATGGATTGGTTGGAGTGTCAGTTGGACTCACTGAGGAGCATACAGGAAATAGAAAATTTTATGGCTAAGAGTTTCAAGGATGTGGTCTCACCAAGGTTTCAGCTAGATAGATGGGTGACTGCCAGGAAGGACAGGCAGGCAATGCAGGAGTCCCCTGTGGCACCATCCCTCTCAAACAAACATGCCATTTGACCGCTTTTGTTGGTGGGGTGGGGGGGGAGGTGGGGTTGGAATAGCCTCCAAGGATGGGGGAAAGTAACTGCAGCAGCTAGATCAGTGACACTATGATTGGCACAGTTGAACAACAGGGAGGATCAAAGTGTAGGCCAGTGATAGTAATAGGGGACTCTAGTCAGTGTTATGGACTAGACCAGACCCCTCAAAATAACCTCAAGGTAGCCTAGACCCTAACTTTTGCTTATTTGAAAGGCAAATGTAAGATGCTATGTTCCAGATGCAAGTCAAATGGTCAAACTACTTGACGTTAAGCAAAGCACAATTTATTTAAACATTACACTTAAAGTACATCAAAAGAAAGGAGAACTTACAATAATTAACTCTATTGGAAAACTTTAACAGAATAATGGGTACAGTAACTATTACTAATTAACTGTTCCAATATAGTAAATTCCCATAAACACATCCTGTGGCAAAAAAGTAAATCCAGAAAACAGCTTTTGTCTCACAAACAATCCAGCAGCCTAAAAAGAGAACTGCCAGCTTTTGGATGTAATTGAGGGAAGGAAAAATAACTTCCACTTCTTTAAGCCCACAACAGCAAATGCTGAAAGCTAACTAAAAATCCTTGATCCATGAGAGCTTGACCACACCCATTCAAGCTGCTTCTATTGTTCCAAATAAAAAACAATCTCACAAATTGTTTATCCTCTCATAGACCGCTCAGTGCCTAAATGTCAGATTGCACCTAAACTGGGGGCGCACCAATATCCTTGCAGGCAGGTTTCTAGTGCCACTCTCAAGGGTTTAAATGAGTGTGGCAGGGGATGGGAACCAGAGCAGTAGCTCAGCATGTGGAGTGGTTGAGGAGAAGTTAGAGGTTGAGTCAAATAAGTCTAATAGGAAGAACAAACAGGACCAGGTTAATGAGCATGGCAGGACTGGTGGTTTGAAGTGTTTTATTTTAATGGAAGGAATATACAGGTAAGGCAGATAAGCCTAGATCCTGGAATAAGACATGGAACTGCAATATTGCAGCCATTAGCCACTGTATAACAAAAACTTGATTGAGAGAAGGGCAGGACTGGCAAATGTTTCAGGTGTGATAAAGAGGGATATAAAAGGGATAGAGGAGTTGCATTACTGTTTAAGGAGAATGTCATAGCTATACTAAGATTTGGCATCTTGGAACGTTCATCCAGTGAGGCTATATCGGTAAAACTCAGAAATAAGAAAGGTACAATCACTATGATGGGGTTATTCTATAGGCATTCCAATAGCCAGCAGGAGATAGAGGAACAGATATGTAGACAGATCATAGAAACGTGTTTAAAAAAAAGTGTTGTTTTTAGTGGGTGATAGTAACTTCCCCAAAAATGATTGGTACTCCTTTAGTTCCAGGGGTTTAGATGGGAAAATTTGCTAGGTGCGTCTGGGAATGCTTCTTGAAACAATATTCTGATTGCCCAACTAGGGAAAGGGCTGTACTAGACCTTGTATTGGGGAATGAACCTGGTCAGGTGTCTCAGTGAGGGAGCATTTTGGGAACAGTGATCATAATTCTGTAAGTTTTAAGATAGTTATGGATAAGGATAAGACTGATCCTTAGGTGGAAGTGCTAAATTGGCGTAAGGCTAATTACAACAGATATTAAGCAGGAACTGGAGAAATTAGATTAGGAATAGCTGTTTGAGGGTAAATCCACATCTGACATGTGGGAGTCTTTTAAAGGCCAGTTGATCAGAATTCAGGACCAACACGTTCCTATGAGGATGAAAGATAAGGATGGCAAGATTTAGGAATCTTAGAAGACAACAGATATTGAACTTTTAGTCAAAGAAGGAAAAAAGAAACAGATGTAAGGTTTAGGAAACTGAAATTAGATAAGGCCCTTGAATATAAAAATTTGTAAGTCTGCAGATGACATGAAAATTGGTGGACTTGTGGATAGCGAGGAAGGTTGTCAAAGGATACAGCAGGACATAGATCATAAAATCATAGAATCCCTAGAGAATGGAAGTAGGCCATTTGGCCCATCAAGTCCTCATCAACCCTCTGAAGCACATCCCACCAGACCACTCCCCTACCTTATCCCTGTAATCCTGTATCTGAATCACCTAGCCTGCACGTTCCTGGACATCATGGGCAATTTAGCATGGCAAATCCACCTGGCCTACACATCTTTGGACTGTGGGAGGAAACCGGAGCACCCAGAGGAAACACATGCAGATGCAGGAAGAATGTGCAAGCTCCACACAGACAGTCACCTGAAGCTGATAATGCTTTTGCTCGGATGATGCCTAGGTTGCAGTGTATTAGATATAAGGAGAGGTTGGACAAACTTGGATTGTTTTCGCTAGAGTGTCAAAGGCTGAAGGACAACATGGTAGAAGTGCATAAAATTAAGAGAGGCATGGATAATGTGGATAGTTGGAATCTTTATCCCAGGGTGTAAATGTCAAATACTAAGGTGAGGGGGGAAAGTTTAAAGGAGGTGTATGAGGAAGCAGAAATTAATGCAAAGTTTAAGAGGCATTTAGACAGACACATGGACAGGCAGAGAACAGAGGGATATGGACCACGTGTAGGCAGATGGGATTAGTTTAGAATAGCAACATGGTCAGTGCAGACATGGCGGGCTGAGGGGCCCATTCCTGTACTCTACAGTTCCATGTTCTAAATAAGGAGCCCGATACTGTACTGTACTGATGATAACATCCATTCTATTGTATGCAACTGTCCTAGCAATAAATTTTAAAATTCTATTAGCTTTCATAATTACTTATTGTCCTCCCATACCTGCATATTAGTAGTTTGTAATTAATGCACTAGGTTATCCATATCCTTCTGCATCTCAGAGCTCTGCAATGTCTCACCATTTAGCAAGTAGGTTTGTTTTTAAATTCCTCCTGCCAAAATGGACAATTCTACATTTTCCTACATTGTACTCTGTTTGCCAGATCTTTGCCCACACATTGAACCTATCTATATTCCTGGCTTTACATCCTTCTCAAAAATTTATTTTCTTATCTTTGTATCATCAGTAAATCTTGCAATCATACCTTCAATCCTTTCATTTATATAAATTGTAAAGCATTGAGACTCCGACAGCAATTGCTGTGGCACATTGCTTGTTACCAAAAAATGTCATTCCAACCAAAAAATGACTCATTTATGCCTATCTGTTTTTTATTAGCTGGTGAATTTTATATCCATGTTAATATGTCACTACTTACACCATGAGTTTTTATTTTTCATAATAACGTTTGATGTGGTAACTTATCAAGCGTCTTCTGGAATTCTGAAGACAATGCATCCAATGCTTCCCCTATATCTACAGCACGTTACTACCTCCGAGTACTTCAATAAGTTAATTAAACATGATTTCCTTATCACAAAACCATGTTGAATGTGCCATGTCAACTGTGGAAAAAAGCTCAAAATTTGCAATGAAAGAAACCAAGGGAAATGTGATAATCAAGATGATTTCCTCCTACCTTTCCATTCATTTATGAAATTTAGTTGTACCCTCTAGTAAAGCCTAATGCAAAATACCTGTTCATTTCATCTATCATCTCTTTCTTTTCCATTAGTAATTCCCCAGATTCACTTTTTCTGGGACCAATGCTCACTTTGTTAATTCTTTTCTTTAAAATATCCTTTCTATTTGTATATTTCTAATTAGCTTTCTCCCATAGACTAATTTTTTCTCCATACTAATTTTTTAGTCCTTCTTTGCTGCTTTTATAGTCTGTCCAATCTTCTGGCCTGCCTCCCATCTTTGTGAAATTATATGTTTTTTCTTTAAGTTTAATAACATGTTTAACTTTTTAAATTAACCACAGCTGGCTGGTCCTCCCCCTGGAATTTTTATTTCTCTTTGGGATGTATCTGTTTTAGTGGAATGGCATGACTATTCTGTTTTTACAAAAAATGCACAAACATTGCTTGCATCTTTTAGTCTAGCAAAAGAGGATTCCAGAAGCATATTAAACACAACTGTCTTAAGAAAATACGAAGTGTACATCAATTTTACTTTGCTGCATTTTATTATTATTTGCATATTTAAAGTGAAGTGCTAAGGATGGGCTGTGTTAGAATCTGTCTGGTAATAAAATCCAGTCACCACAGTGATTGCATTCATGTATTTTGGCTAACTTGTGTTTCAGTACCTGACCTTATATTAAGCACATTCCAAATGCCATCATTTTTAATATGCAGATCACCTGTTTGCTTACAGTACGAGAGACAGATGTTCTGGGCTTCTGAGCTGTCCCCAGATGCATGTAAATGAAAAAGTGCATTTAAACCAGTGATACAGTGTCATGCATGATATATTAATTAAAAGGAAACAACTAATCCCAGAAGACATAATTTCCTTATTTACTTAGGAGATTTTTACAAATTACTTCACATTGTTCAGTTCTGAGCATTTAAAGGCAGTTACAACAGTAGCTGTAATATCACCCAGAAACAAGAAGAGGTTTGCAATATCACATATATACATAAGGGGGCTTATTTTGAATACCATCTTCTCAGCACATTACAGCTAACAAAACTGAGAGAGCTGTTACAGTGTTTGAGCCATGGTTTGCATAATGATGCAGAATCCTGGGTTACTTCAATGTGCTATGACAAGAGTTAATGGGATGGCTATTTATTCATATCACCATATCATTGGCTGACTACACAGCCCTGCCTCAGCTCAATTGCTGCTGAAAGCTTCATTCTTGCCTTTGTTACCTAGTCCCTTGACTATTCTAATGCACTCCTGGCTGCCTCCCACATTGTATCTTCTACAAAAATGAGGACATCATAAACTTGGCACAAACCAATCTTGCCTAACTGGGCTATTCTCATTGACCTACATTGACATATGATCAAAGCCTCGATTTTAAAACCTCATCCTTGTTTTTAGATTTCTCCCTGGATCCACAGATCCCCACTCCTTTAATCTTCTCCAGCCCTGCAAACTTCCTAGATATCTGCGTTTCTTTAATTCTGATCTCATGAACATTTCCAATTTTAATTGCCTTTCCATTAGTGGCAGAGCTTTCAGTTGCCTATGGCCTAAGTGCTCGAATTTGTTTCTTATACTTCAGCTCTTCGCTTTCCTCCATAAGACAGCCCTTAGAAACTACTTTTTTGACTAAGGTTTTGGTCATCTGACTTAATATCTCCTTTTGTGGCTTAGTGCCATATTTTATTTCATAATGAACAGTATAAACATAGGTTATTGTTGTTTATATTCTGAACCATTCTGTGCTGCAGTGAATTAAGAGAAGAACAGAGTGAAGTAAACTATTGGTGTATAAATAAGGACATTCTGAGGATATCATCTATTTTTCAGCACTTCCAGATGCTCAGCAACAGACCAGCAGAAACTGGAGAACAGGTTTTTTTTTGACAGGAAATAGTACACTGCGGGGAAGCTCTTAAAATGAGGACAAAATAATATATCTTCATTTTCTTTCCCTCCTGATTGAGAATAGCTGTCTAAGAAGTCTGTCACCAAATTCACACCAGCCTACCACTAAATATTTTGGACACTTTTCCATTGTATGATGCCTTCCAGAACTGTGGATAAATGGACATTGATACCACCATAGGTGATATGGTATGCAGAATGAAAAGCACAGGGAGAAATTTTGTGTATGGCAAGTATGTGAACAGTGGGATGTGAAAGTGAAGAGAGTGCAATAATTATTGTTGGAAATGACAGAATTTGTATTTGGTTTCGTTTTTAATGCACATGTTGAAGCATAATTTTTTTCAATAAACAACTCAATAAGATGAATTCTGTTTCATGTTCTGATGAAAAGTCACTGGACTTGAGACATTAAGTCTATTTCCCTCTTAAGATGCTGCTAGACCTGCTGAGTTTCTCCAGCACTTTCTGTTTAAGCCTGTACCCAAGGCACATGCAGTGTGCTTTAATGACTACTGCCCAATAGCTCCGACTTCAATAATAATGAAGTGCTTTCAGAGGCTGGTCATGGCCCACATCAACTCCAGTCTCCCAGCGTGCCTTGATTTCCCTACAGTTTGCCTATCGACATTACAGGTCCACAGAGGATGCCATATCCCTAGCCCTGCACTCATCCCTAGAACATCTGAACAAGAGAGACACCTATGTCAGACTCCTGCTCATTGACTACAGCTCCGCCTTCAGCAACATTATCCTCCCCCAGATTGATCTCAAAACTGTGTGACCTTGTTCTCGGCTCCGCCCATTGCAAGTGGACCCTCAGCTTTCTGACCAATAGGTCGCAATCTTCTCCACAATAACACTCAACACTGGAGCCCCCCAAGGATGCGTCTTCAGCCCCCTACTGTACTCTCTGTACACCTATGAACGTGTTGCCAAATTCTGAATGAACACCACCTAGAAGCTCGCTGATGACACCACCATGGTGGGACAGATATCAAACAACAACGAGTCAAAATACAGAAGGGAGGTACAGAGCTTGGTGACGTGGTACAATGAAAACAATTTGTCTCTCAATGTCGGGAAAACTAAAGAACTGAACATCGACTTCAGAAAGAAAGGAGGAGAACACACCCCCATCTACATCAACAGAACTGAGGTTGAGAAAGTGAAGAACATCAAGCTCCTCAGAGTGACGATAGCCAGCGACCTGTCCTGGACTTCCCACATAGATGTGACAATCAAGAAGGCACAATAACGCCTCTTCTTCCTCAGGTGGCTTAGGAAATTTGACATGTCCATTAGGTCCCTCACCAACTGCTGCAGATGCACCATACTGTCTGGGTACATAACGGCCTGGTATGGCAACTGCTCTGCCCAGGACCATAAGAAACTACAGA
>NW_025975618.1:0-7842 GCF_021869965.1 Rhincodon typus
GACCCGAGACGTCAGCTTTCCTGTTCCTCTGATGCTGCTTGGCCTGCTGCGTTCATCCAGCTCTAAACCTTGTTATCTCACATTATCTTGCAGCCTCCGTCCCTCTCACACAATGAGAGGGACTCGCTGTTGGTGGCACTATTAACCATCAAGAGGAAATTGGCGAACCACATGAAAGAGAACGATAATTACAGGAATAGACAGACATAGGTATATTCCACTGGTGCATGCTCGTAGTGCGCCAATTTAAAATGGTTCAAGAAGAAAGAACGTGAAATTTTCATTTCAGGCTCTGACTTTATATCGCAATGAAAAGAAGGAAGTGGTTTCAGAAAAAAAATCTGCTCACTACTGCGATAGATCATTAAATGAAGTGAATAAATTCCAAAAGTATCAAACCCTATCATGCTCAAGCCGGTTTATCTTGTGATTAAAATGATACAATGCCACCCTCTGCTGGATGTGCAATATACAGCTGCAAAATGAAATCACCAGGTCCGAATAAGCCGGAAGATGGAACACTCCTCTTCAAAAACCTTCATGTCCATGTGTTACCACTCCAATAGGTCAATTCTTAGCGATCGTAGCCGATTATTGACTATCCATCACGACTTTGATGTATGAAGCTATCACAGCGTCCTTCTGCTTCAGTCAATGAAAGCGAGCAGGCAGGTGCAGCGAGCAATTATGAATGCAGTAATACGTTGCCCTTCATTGTAAGACGATTTGAGTTCAGAAGTAGGGAAGATAAACAGGGCCTTGATAAAACAATACCTGGAGAATCGTGACCAATTTTTGTAATCCTGCCCTTGAAGCAGAGAGGTTTCAGAATGTGGTCACCCTACATCGAGATGGCTGGCAAGGAAAAGTGTAGAGATATCAGGGGAGTGTGTGACCACTCGGAGAATGGAAAAGAGACAATAGATCCAGGCAACCCAGGACTCTTTGGATCTGTCTAACAGTTCTCGAGGTTTGTGCTTATTTAGTGAGCAATACCAGTGAGTCGGAGTGGATGCCTTAATGGAAATCTACAATACCATAGTGCCCGACGATACTCGGGGGTAAGTGGCTGGGAGGCAGATTAGTGAGGTAACGGGTGACTCGTTAATTCTCTCGATAGACAGTCTAGGTTGCAGCCGAGATCTTGAGTCCCATGTGGTCTGTTGACTCCTGGTGCAAGGATTTGAGATATGATGGAATGTCAGACCAAATTTCTGGAAAAGGAGGGTGAACAATCAGTGGCTGTGGCTCATATAGTTACCAACAACATAGGGAGAGGCAAGGAGACAGTAAGGACTGCAGATGCTGGAAACTGGTTTCAATAGATGCGAAGCTGGAAAAACACAGCCGGTCAGATAGTATCTGAGGAGTAGGAAATTCAATACTTCGGGCTGAAACCTTTAGTCAGGACTGGGGAGCGGAAGGGGAGCCCAGAAATAAATAGAAGAGGGGTATGGGCCTGGGGCGAGTGTAGGTGAGATGGAGACAGGTGGATGCAGGGTAGGGGGTTATTGTGGTTGGTCAGTGGGAAATGTAAAGCCGATAAGTGAGTCATAAGATGGACGGGTTAGGGGAGGAGAGATTTAGAAGCTGGTGAAGTCAATACGCAGGCCATTGGGTTTTAAACTCCCAGGGCGAAATATGAGGTGTTGAACCTCCAGTTTACTTTTGACCTCACTCTGACAATGGAGGATGCCAAGAATGGACATGTTATCAGGGGAGTGGGAGGGAGAGTTAAAGTGAATTGCAATCAGAAGGTCGGGTTGGATGGTGTGTGCAGAGTGCAGATGCTCTGCAAACCAATTCCCGAGTCTGCTTTTGGTCTCCCAGATATAGAGGAGACCACATCAGGAGCAATGGATACAGTAGAGGAGGTTTGATGAAGTGCAGGTGAAACTCTGCCAGGTTTAGAAGGAATGTTTGGGGCCTCAGACAATGTTGAGAGGCGAGATGTACAGGCATGTGCAGCACCTCTTGCATTTGCAGGGAAAGGTACTGGGTGTGGTGAAAGGGTTGGTGGGGAGTGTCGAGCCGATGAGGGAGTCACAGAGTGAATGGTCCCTGCGGAAAGCGGACCGAAGTGGGGATGGAAATACCTTTTTGCTGGTAGGGTCTGATTGTAGATGGTGAAAATGTCGGAGGATGAAGCGTTGTATTCGGAAGTTGGTGGGGTGGTACGTGAAGATCAAAGGGACTCTATCCTTATTGTTATTGGGGGGAAGAGGGTTTGAGGACAGAAGCATGGGAAGTGGAGGCGATGCAATTGAGGGCATCCATAATAACAAAGGAAAGGATACTACAGTCTTTAAAGTAGGAAGCTACCTGGGAATCCGAGAGTAGACCGCCTCATCCTGGGATCAGATGCAGTGAAGGCAGAAGAATTGTAAGTATGGGACAGCATTTTTGCAGGAGGTTGAATGAGGCCAGCTGTAATACGTTCCGTGATGACGTATTCATGGCAGCCAGCGACTTCAAACAAGCCAACCTCAAGCAGGTGATGCCAAAATGCTACCAACAAATCTCCTGCCCCACCAGAGGACAGAACATTCTGGACCACTGCTACACAACCATCAAAGAAGCCTACCGCTCAATCCCCCGCCCACACTTCAGAATATAAGCCACAGCGCTGCGTTCCTCCTCCCAGCTTACAAGCATAAACTGAAACGGGAGAATCCTTCACGAAACAAAGCACAGTGCTTGTCCAAGGCAGCAGAAGACCGTCGCCAGGACCGCTTGGACTTAGAGGACTGAAACATGTTCAAGTGTTCAGCGGAAAACCTAGACAAGTACGCCACCACCGTCACCGACTTCATTATCAAATGCGCGGAGGACTGTGTACCAATCACATGTTTCCACAACCATAAACCTTGGATGAACCAGGAAATCCACTCTCTACTGAAGACCAGACGTGCAGCATTCAAGTCAGCTGACCAGAAAATCCAGATATGACCTCTACAAAGCTTTCAGGGACGCCAAGCAACAGTACCAGAACAAGTTAGAGGCCCAGACCTACCAAACGGACATCCACTGCCTATAGCAAGGCCTAAGCGACACCACAGGAGACAAAGATAGTGAACAATGATACATCCCTTCCTGTCCCACTGAATGCTTTCTATTCTGGGGTTGAGCAGAATACCATCGGCATGGCAAAGCCTGCCCCGACAGCCCCAGACACATCTGTTCCCTCTGTCACCGCTTCAGAGTCAGAGCAGTCTTCCTGGAAGTCAACCCAAGGAAAGCGGCGAGTCTGCGCTCAGATTCTGTGCAGACCAGCTGGTGGAGGCATTCAGCGACATCTTCAACCTTTCCCTCCTACACGCTGAAGTCCCCACCTGCTTCAAGAAGGCCACCATCATTCACGTACCGAATATATCACATGCAATGTGCTTTAATGATTACTGTCCAATAGCTCTGATTTCAATAATCATGAGTTCCTTCGAGAAGTTGGTCATGGCCCACGTCAACTCCAGTCTCCCAACCTGCCGTAATCCTCTACAGTTTGCCTACCGACATAACAATTCCATAGAGAATGCTATATCCTTAGCCCTGCATTCATCCCTGGAACATCTAGATAACAAAAAACACGTTAGATTCCTTCTGGTTGACTGCAGCTCCGCGTTCAACACCATTATCCCTCCAGACTGATCTCAAAATTGGGTGACTTTGGTCTTGGTTATGCCCTCTGCAATTGGATCCTCAGCTTTCTGACCCATAGACCGCAATCAGTGAGAATAGATAACTGCATCTCCTCCACAATAACAATCAACACTGGAGCACCCCAAGCATGTGTCCTCAGGCCCCTACTGTAATCCCTGTAAACCTACGAATGTGTTGCCAAAGTCTGAATGAATGACATCTGCAAGTTCACTGACGATACCACCGTCATGGGACGGGTATCTAACAACGACGAGTCAAAATACAGAAGGGAGATAGAGGGCTTGATCCGAGAGAGTGGCAGTTCCAAACACTGAGATAATCATTTAACCAATGCTGCATCGGCCTGTTAATCGCTTCAAGATTTGCCTCCAAGTGGAATCATTCGTAATTTAAACAGAACATCAGTTCATTGTTCAATTAGATGCTGAGATCTCATTCCTGTACAGTCGATAGTCACAGTTTATTGTTGGAATTCTGAACCATCCACTTTGATGCTTCTTTCTTGGATTCAGAATGTCATCAGCAGGCACTTGTTCTCTTTCCAACAATTTCTGTGGTATTCAATTGATATCATGTTGCGGCATTACAGTATGCTTTCCTATGTGCAATGAGCATTTCCGTTTTTGATCATATTGTATCTTTCACTTCACGTGGAGGCTCCAGAATTGATGATTTAGTGCTGTGTTCTATGATCCTGTTTAAGTTTACGTAATATGTTCGGTTTAAAATGTAGTAAAATGTCAAGATCTATACTGTTTTCTTCGTTACAAAAATTATTTTCGTCAAGTATCTTTGCGTGCATACACAAGTACTGAAGTAGTTCTGTACAGTCTTTGCACACACACACACACACACACACACACACACACACACACACACACACAAAACGAAACAAACTTTGGAATTTGCCATTCCCTACAGTTGCCAAAACTAAAGCCATTTCCTACTCACGCAGGACACTATTTGAATATATTTGAAGCAACAAAGGGGTCTGACCAATGAAGGGACAACCGCTTTACTTTAGCAAAAGATCTTAGGTTGTAGTTATGCACCAAATGCAGGTTCGTGCTTGCCGCCTCAACCTTTGTTGCATCCCTTAGTAAGTAATCCTGGACCTTAAAATATGTCAGACATCAGGCAAATATTCAATGAGTCTCAAACGCAAGCTGTGTCTTCTCTGCAGGCACCTGATGAGGAAATTGCAAATGAAACTTTCCTCGAAGTATATGTTACAAAGTACCTGCCCCATGAGAATTTCAAGGGACGGTGTTGCCGAAAATTTATCATAGCTCGAAAACTGCGCTTTGTCTTCCTTGCGACAATTTGATGGGGACAGTGTAGAAGGAGTTTTCGCTGTGTCTTACTTCTGCTGAACATATCCTAGGAGTTTTGACGGGCTCTTGCAGAGGGAACCTTACTCCACACCTAACCCAGTATTGGATCTGTTCTGGGAGCATTTGATTGGAACAGTGACGAGGATGCTTTACATTCAGTTTAATAGATTAGAGGGAGCTTTATTCTGTATCTGAAAGAGTGCTGCACCTGTTCTCGGAGTGCTTGATGTGGACAATGGAGATGAAGTTTGATTTTCATTTTCAAGAAGTAGAGAGTACTTTAGCTTGCAGTTAACTCCATCATATACATGACCTGCAAGTGTATCTGTATGTGATAAACAATGTCTCTATCCTTGCTTCAATATTCCAGTTACCTTGTAGGCTCAACTGTTGCGATTATGCTCCTTCTTCTTACAGGTTTCTTGTTACTTGATTCCAGACAACAGAAGAGGTTATAATATCCTTGCCTCATTCCAATGTGCTTCCCACAAAACTGCTTTGCACGGATTATGAAGGATTTGGATACAACTCCTGATACAAAAATAAAGAATTTAAGTGTTTGTACAATGAGATCTGGACATTTGTCTAAAAATAGTGGGTCATTTCATTTTGCATCATCAGTTATGGAACTGATAAGGATAATTTTGGGTGTCTGCGTTCCTAAGAGGCTTAGTCTATGGGAGTGCAATCACAGTCAGGACTGTTTGGTCGAGAACACAGGTGGTTGAATGAGGCAATAGTCTGTTCATGTGACCCTGTGATACCTCGACCGGGAGTACCCTCCTATTTTGTCACTACTTTTGGATGGTTGATGGAATCAATCTCATTCACGTGTATTAAT
This sequence comes from Rhincodon typus, assembly GCF_021869965.1. Classification (NCBI taxonomy): domain Eukaryota; kingdom Metazoa; phylum Chordata; class Chondrichthyes; order Orectolobiformes; family Rhincodontidae; genus Rhincodon; species Rhincodon typus. Next base: position 5,833 of record NW_025975618.1, read on the forward strand.
ATTTGAGCAGACCACTTAAGCAAGAGAGTAACACAATACTATTTAGAAACTAAATCTTCCCAATTTTTATAGCTGCAACATGGAAAGAATCTTGTCTGGATGTGTCAGCGCTTACTATAGAAACTGCTATGCCAAAAATTGAAAGAAATTACGGTGAGTTGTGAACGCACCCCAGTCCACTATGCAAACCAACCTTCCGCTCCCTCCAGAAAGTAACCAACATAATCAAAGACCTCTCCCACCCCGGTTACACTTTTGTACAACCTTATCTGTCGGGTAGAAGATACAAAAATTTGAAAACACGTATCAACAGATTCAAGAACAGCTTCTTCCCCACTATTACTAAGCTTCTGAATCAACCTATTATATATTAATTATGATCTTTCCCCGCATCTTCTCTTTACCTGTAACACAATGCTTTGCATTCTGTTCTATTACACTGATATGTTTATGTAGGACATGGTTTGCCTGTATAACAATATTTTTCACAGTATCTCAGCACGTAACATGATTAAATCAAATCAAATCACACCAAAAATCAAATCTACAAATATTTTCTGCAGATCGAAATATTGACTTGTTGAGATTTGGTATAGAATTTTGGAGTTTTAACACAGAAGTCTAAACATCTCACAGTCACATGTTCAAACAATTAAAGTTCCTCAAGTTAAAATACGCATTGAGTGTAAGTGCACTTAATGTTTGTCACTGTTTTTGCTCATACATAAAGCAACTGGAGCAATGTAATCCAAAAGGAGTCAGAGGTATATTTATCATTTACAACAGACATCTACCACTTTTGTCGGCCAGATCCTTCGAAAAAGTCCCCTCATTCAGTGAGGACATGGTTATCAAATGGTGTGACTTAAGATGGGTTTTTTAGTCCCGAGGAAACGATCGAGATCCTTTGTCCCCACGCAGCCTTGTCACATTTTAATTCACTTATGTAATCTGGAATTTAGCCAAATTAATCTTTCACTTCTTGTCTAAATAGTTCTGACAACAGGCAATGAACTGATGAAAGTGTTTCTGAACAGGATCTTGAAAACAATTCTCTGCAGAAAATTATGTAAAATTTGATTCTAGTTTATTTTTGTACCATTGGAATGATTGTTGGACCATGTTGTGCTTTCAAATCTGAACGTTTATTTTCTCATTAAAGTGATGTAAAAAGTCTTAAATTTCTCTTTAAAACAACATAAATAAAAACTTATCGAAAATCAATTTTTTTGAGCGTGAAATAAGTTTTAATAATAGAATTAACAATTATTGTTAATCATTCAATTGCTTGTATCGCTGAAATGAAAAAAAAATCGTGAATTGTCTTTCTCAGTCTCGGAAATAGCTGGAGTTACTCTCACTCATATTCCCTAATCTTTATACATTTTGACTTTTTTAAGGCACATGTACTTTAAGAAGTGAACAGAAGTTCATAGATTTTTTTTAATTGTCGTGTAACGCAGTTATTTGAAATAAAAACGCTGTAAAATAATTTTAACCAAGCTTTTTAAAACAACTACAAAAACAAAGTTGCTGGAAAAGCTCAGCAGGTCTGGCAGCATCCTCAGAACCGTACCCGAAACTTTAACTCTGTTTTTTCCTTCACAGATGCTGCCAGACTTGCTGAGCTTTTCCAGCAACTTTGTTTTTGTTCCTGATTTACAGCATCCACAATTCTTTCGGTTTTTATTTTTTAAAGCAACTACTGATGAATCCAACATTATTCGTAATAATATATGAAGATTACCAACTTCCACAAAAATTGTCAGTAAAACAATATATAACGTATTTAGTGTCTGTCGAAGAGACTAAATTAAATTACACACCAAAGGTCTAGACTTCGAGGCAAAGAGATTTTATTCATGATATCACAGAGAGTCAACGCTGACAAAATGTCAGATCTGAAGACTCCGGCAAGCTCAAAAAAGAAGCAGAATTTATACATTGGTACAAACAAGTTTAAACAAACTGCAGTTGTACTGTGACAACAAGGTGCAGAGCTGGATGAAC
>NW_025975619.1:0-7841 GCF_021869965.1 Rhincodon typus
GTGTTCATCCAGCCCTGCACCTTGTTGCCACAGCTTTATCAAGGGGAGGTCATGCCTGACAAATATTTTAGAGTTTTTGTTTTAGGAAATAATGAGTAAGTTAGACAAAGGAGAGCCAGTGGATGTGATCCAGAGGGTCTTTCACAAAGTGCCACAAAGCAGGCTGCTAAATAAGACCCCGTTGTCAGGGGCAAGGTACTGGCATGGATAGAGGGTTGGCTGACTGGCAGCATGCAGAGAGTGGGGTTACGGGGTCTTCCTGAAGACGGCAGCTGGTGACCAGTGAAGTTCCGCAGGAGTCAGTGTTGGGACCACAATTATTCACGTTATGCATTATCAATTAGGACGAAAGAACCAAGGTAATTGTTACTAAGTTTTCAGATTACACAAAGACAGGTGGAGGGGATGGGTAGTGTTGAGGAAGCAAGCAGGCTGCAGAAGGACTTGGACAGGCTACGAGAGTGGGCGAAGAAGTGGCAGATGGAGTAAAAGGGTGGAAATTTTAAGGTATGCACTTTGATCAGAAGAATAGAGGGGTAGACTATTTTCTAAACTGGGCAAAGCTTCGGACACCTGAAGCACAAAGGGATGTAGGAGTCCTAGTTCAAGATTCTCTTAAGGTTAACATTCAGGTCCAGTTGGCCGTTAGGAAAGCAAATATCATGTTAGCAATCATTTCAAGAGGGCTAGAATACAAGAGCAGGGATGTACTGCTGAGATTGCAGAAGACTCTGGTCAGGCAGCATGTGGAAAATTGAGCATTGTTTGGAGCCCCATAACAAAGGAAGGATGTGCTGGAGTCGGAGGGGATCCATTGGAGGTTTACAAGAATGATCCCAGGAATGAAAGGCTTGTCATATGAGGAGTGATTGAGGACTCTGGGTCTGTACTCGATGGAGTTTAGAAGGATCTCACTGAAACTCAACAGAATAACGAGAAGTCTGGATAGAATGGACATGGAGAAGACTTTTCCATCAGTAGGAGAGACGAGTACCCAAGGGCACAGCCTCAGAGTGAAGAGATGACCTTTTAGAATGGAGAGGAGAAAGAATTTCTTCAGCCAGAGGATGGTGCATCTCTGGAACTCATTGCCATAGAAGACTGTGGAGGCCAAGTCATTGAGTGTTTTTAAGACAGAGATAGATAGGTTCTTGATTAGCAAGAAGATCAAGGGTTACACAGAGAGGGCAGGAGAATGGGGTTCAGAAACATAGCCACAATCAAATAGTGGATAGGCTGAATTGCCTAATTCTGCTCCTTATATTTTATTGTCTTGGAGTCTAGGGATAGAATGAAGGATTTCTGAGAGGAAACCCAGCAGTTTGACAGATTCCTGCTCTAGTATCAGTCGGCTTGATAGTCTTGGCTTCCAGTTGGGCACGCACAGCTATGTTGGAGTAGGCAGCATTCCTAGGTACATTTCCTTGTTGCTGATCATTGCAATAGGAGATCAGATTCCTGATCCAGGTTGAGGATGGGAGAATCCGGTAAGAGTAACACTTACGTTCTATCAAGCTGTCCTCACTGTCCATTAGCTGCTAGGTTCCCAAGGCTTAAAAAACCTAACTGGCCATAGTCAAACCTGAAAACCAGATAAAATCAGAAGCTGCCAGACACATTGAATTATTTAATTTGATGACACACCCTGGGGAAGGGGCAAAGATTGGCTGATTGCCTTTTGTCACACCGCTGTTCAACGCAAAAGTAGATGGACTGGAGGCAGATTGGGAGCCGCAGGAGATTTTTATATATATATAAAGATTGTGAGGAATTGGAAGATATGGAATATTTGGACATTTTCTGGGTTAAACAGGATTGAGGTCAACAGTTTAATGTGTGCAGTAAACCACCTGCTGTGTACAGAAAAATCATGTGACTGTAGACAACAGCTAAGCAAAACTTTCAAGGAGATAATCTCTCTTAAATTTAAACATTCAAGTTTCAATTGTGAAAACCTGGCATGGGCAAGTTGGGCTGAAGGGCCCTTTTTCATGCTGTAGACCTCTGACTCTAAATGGAATTATTGCCTTAATTACTGGAAAGCATGCTTTTAAAAAGACAAGAAGCCTCTATTCAAACAGCTGCCTTACAATCCTTTCTGGACATAGAATTCTGTTTGATATACCCACGGAGTCAGTCAAGAAGACATTCCGAGTGGCAAGCCTTTTCTCAGAAGAAGTTCCCAGGAGCCTGACAGAGCTTCCAAATACCAGTATTTCTAACCTTGTAAAACCCAAGCGTGGACTGTGACCAATTACCAAAGATTCAAATCCAGGCAGACTGCACTCAGAACGGAAGTACTGTCAATCTGTGGCTGGACTTGGTGGACTTGAGAAGTTATCACTTTCCACCTTTGTTTCCTGACCTTTGCTCAAAAGGGGATATAGTTTTATTTCTGGATTACAGTTTAGGTATTCACCAGTGTTTGTCACTTGCCTTAAAAATAAATTTTGTTCAACTTAAACAGATTATTTTGAGTCCATTAAAGAAGCCTGTGAATGTCTCTTATTCCCGATAGGTGTACAAAAGGGGAGAAAAATGATTATTTCTGTAATTGAATCAACACATTTATACTAATGGTGCAACTGCTGGAGTGGTCGGGGTTGATAATCAGTGCATTCCACTCATCACAGGTATGACAATATTGCCTTTTAACATCTCACCTGATCCCAACATAACTGTTTTTGAGAAGTAAGCTTTAGCACTCAGAATTTAAAGCAGGAAGTGTAAATTTGAATAATTCATTCAAATACCAAATCATGTACAATAAGCAAAATAAAGAGAACACTAAAAAAGGTGGGAATGAGAGAAAGAGAGAGAAGAAACAGAGACATAAAAAAGGTAATTACAACCACTTTAGTTTATTTTCCAAGTTCAATTAAGTATAGAAATCAGAAGGTACAGATCTATAAACCTGTAGAAGTTAATTTTCAATGCCGTGGAGATTTTACTCACACATGAATGGCCATGTGCTAACATTTCTGGCGCATATACAGTACAGTAATAGGTACTACTATACACAGTGTGGCTAATAGGCTAAGTACTGCTGGCAGCCTAACAATTATTCTTACCACAAAATCCCAGCCAATATGAAGATAACAGCTTTTTAGAGTAATAGCAGGGCACAGCACAACTAAAATAATTTCACATGACAGGGTATTTCTAATGCAGAATCATTCTTAAGTTTAGTTCATGACTATATTAGTAGCTGCAACTTTCCACGTGGAAACTATTGTTTCTCACATTAGAGAGCCATATAAAATGATTAATGTGACACATAAAAAGGTAAAAACAATCCATATAGTAAATAGGGCACTTTATTATGACACCAAAGTCACAACTGAGACATTTAATCCATTGTCACGTGATATAGTTATGAAGCAAATTCCATTGTTTGATAGTATTTTTCAATGCTCAAAAGAAAATGAACAAACTGTCAGTAAACAAAATCATCATTGTTATAATGGTCTATTTAGATAGAGCTGCATTTTGTATAATATTTCCACATGCCAGAATGGAGTTATTGTGGTCTATTATATAAGCAGTTAGATTCTACCAACTACCAATACAAAAGACTCAATAATCACATGAAATGTTGCTAAAGTCATGAATAAGAAATTTCACAGCAGCATCTGGGCATATAGTAACATGTGCCAGAGATACAAGTAGTGTCTAATGTTTAGTCCCTTCCTATCTCACAACACCATAACATTACATTCCAGAAGACAAAGTGAGAATGGTTTAGGCCGGGACACTGATATGAACATCTACAGATGACAAGTTTTATTTTGAAATGTTTAAGCCCCTTCGTAACATCATGTTTCCATGCAGACATCAAAATTTCTGACAAAATGAACGCAATGACAAGGGTCAGCACCAAAAAACTTGATCATGACATGGTAGGTATGATATCAGTATAATTGCCAGAATAACTTCCCACTTTGTATTGCATGTCTTTATTTAGAAGTGTATTCACTTAAAAGAAGAAGATAGGTGTCCTTCCTGTACCTTTGCCAAGCTTGCTGAACTATAAAAGTGATTGGGACTCTTAGTTCAAAATCACTCTTGCCTAAATTAAGTGCATCACTCTTCTTGTAGAGATGTTAGTTGTTATTCAAACAATCTTCTGGCTGAGATTCACAATTATTAACAAATATGAGCAACTCAATTGTTGGAGGAAGTTATTGGTTAAAGTAAATCAAGACTTAATCAATTGACACACTAAATTGCAATGTTTGGAATGGCCGGTAATTCTATGCAACGAGCAGCAATAAATGTTTAGGAATCAGAAAGTACAGAGTTTTCAAGAGTAAAATCATACCAGAAATTTGCTACATTTTCATTCATATTCTTTGGTAGATGTAAGGTGGCTGGGAAATCATGAAAACTGGCCTGTAACATCAGAATATGAGGGGCTAAAGTGAATGGCACGTCACTGAGAAGCTCTGCAGTTACAGGAGAGCTTTCTAATGTTTGTTTCATCTGCTGAGCAGTCCATGTTCCATCTGTTCGTACTGGATATAAATTTGTCGATTCTCCCTGAGAATAGGAAGGAAAAATAATTACACATTTACAATAAAGTCCATATGCAGTTCTTAAACATTCCTATCTAGTGATCCAAACTGACACATAGTCAAACTCAATGTATTGCCAAAATTAATCCGTGATTCTTTCAATCAATTTAACAGTTATACATGTATAGTATGTTTTTTTTGAGGTAGCTCTCCTTTGGGCATTTCACTCAATAGAAGGACAGATTGGACAAGTGTAGTCAAGTTGCAACACTCCCAGTGTCCCAGTTATTAATTTGATCAATGGAAAAATCAAGAGATCTGTAAATCAGCTGGCTGACCTATGCATCCAATTGCCCCATCATTCCTGTTGTTGAGTGAGTATTACAGGTCGGATGTCCAAACTTTGGCTGTTCAAAAACCAAAAATGTCCAAAGACTGAATACTTTTGAGATATAATGCTAGTTTAGTGCTAGGGTTCCTTTTAGGTTGAGGGTTCTTTTTTGTTATATGGTGGGGGGAGGAGTAGAATTTGTGAAGGTCTGACTGACAAACTCTCATACTTTTGAATGCAGTCCTAAAAGGGGTGAAATTTCAAAGATCTGACATATGAACATTTCCTGTATTTATTAATGGCTACTTTATATTTTTCTGTGCTGTATTCCAAGTTGCATCCAAGTTAATTATGCATTCATTTAAGGGCTGTGGAAATCGTTGGCTAGACCAGCATTTTTTGGCCATCCCTGGGTCCTTTTCTCTGTACTGTTGGTGTAGGGACTCCAATTGTACTGTTAAGAAAGGAGGTCCAGGATTTTGACCCAGGGACAGTGCAAGTGGTCGTGTTCCCATGTATCTCTGCCCTCATTCCTCTAGGTGGTGAAGGGTGCAGGTTTGGAAGATGCTGTTGACGAGGCCTGGGATGGTTGCTGCAATGCATCTTGGATAGTATCCACTACTGGCATTGTGCGTCTATAATGAATATTTAAGATAGTGGATGGTACATCAATCAAACGGTTGATTTGTCCTGATATTAAGTTTCTTGAGTGTTCTTCTTTCTATGGTGTTACTGAATGTTTCAATTTCTCTCCTCCCTCACTCTCGCTTTCTCATTTCTTTTGAATTATTTAGAATACATTTGTACTATTTGCTTTAATTTATGCTATGAAGAAAATGCATCTGCAATCTTGTTGTCCATTCAATTAGCCTGTCCATATCTTTGCAGCCTCTCTGTTGCCCACATAAGTTATATTTTTACCTGTCTTTATATTATCAGCAAATGTACTTTGCAATAAAGAGAAAAATAAAATGAGCTGTGCTCATCCAGACAAGTGTATTCAGTGTCTTTATTAGTTTCAGGCACTGTGCACGTTGGATGCTCAAAATCTGGAATAATTCAAAATCTAACACAGTCTCGATCCCAGTGGTGCCAGACTCTGGATTTTCAACCTGTGATTACCCAAGTAGGTTACTGTGGTGACTTTTTGAAATGGGGAAAACAATCAGAATTAAGTTAATTAAAAATTCAAGACAAATTCACTTCAGGATAATTATAGAGGAGTGATATGCAAATATAACATTGAAATAATTTATAGACGGATTTTTAATGAACCAAAAAGGAAACAGCATGTTATGTCTTTCTTAACTTAGCACAATGATATTAGACAATCATGATCAATACCTTTGGTTTTGGAGATTCTGATAATATCAAGTAAAAGCTAAAAGTCAGATGGGCTGTATTAGCGAAATGAACAGTTAAATGTGACCAATGGTTCAGGAGAGGGAAGGAAGGAAATTCAAGATATTAGTTACCTGTGTTTTCCATTCTCTGAAAACAAAAAATCAAAACTTGAAGATATACAAATGCGCATGGAATCACATGTGCCTCAACAATATTAGCAAACTTCATATAAGCAAAAAAGTTATCAAGATAGATTTAACAATCAGTTGGGAAATCAGTTTGACAGATATCCATTCTGCATCGCTAATGTATTTTTCTGAACCAGATTACTTCCATGTATTGTTTTATATATATTTGTAAGATTTCCAAACCTTACAGTATATTACTAATCATCTCTGTCACATACCATTTTAAAAACTACATAGAATTGTCAGCAATACAAGAAAGCTGGCAAATCATTTTGCCAGGCAGGTTTAACCTCCCCAATTTTAACCCAAACTTCTGTTTCTTAACTCCCATTTTTGCTTCCTCTTAAAGAAAATTATTTGGAATTCAATCATGTTATTCTTTTTAAAAATAGTTAAGCTATGAAGAAAATATTTTGTTGCCCACTCAACCCATATCTTTGTAGCCTCTGTCGTCTTCATAACATATTTCCACCTAGCTTTGTATCATCGCAGACTCCAATACATAACTCTCCGACAAAAGATAAATACTGCAGAGGCTAGAGGCTGGTAGAAGAACAAAATATACTGGCAATACTCAGCAGGTCTGGCAGAATCTGAGAAGACAGAAACAAAATTAAATCTGAAGTCAAACGTGACTCTTCTTCAGGGCCATAAGTCATATGCATTACTTGCAATCTCTTTATCTAAGTCAATAATATAGACTGCAAATAGTTGAAGCTCCAGCACTGATCCATGCAGCACTACACTAGTCACAGCCTGCCAACTTGAGAGTGCCCCATTTATGCCTAATCTTTGCTTTGTGTCCATAACCAATTCCTAATGCTATCTGCATTATCTATATCCTCTTTTACTATTTTAATTTTAAAGGCAATGAGGAAGAATGAAAATTAAACATTCATCCAAAATATGCAAGCTTTATGCCAATAAATTTGAATACAGTAAATAGACACTGTTATAGAGTTACAGACATGTATATCTTCAAGTATTGTTAACATTCAATAGCCACTATTGTATTTCAATAATGACAGAGAATGACACTCTTAATTGTATTTTCTACCTGACACCTGTCATAAGCACTTCTTTTAAAACTTTATGAGAATTAACAAGAATATTGAATGTTCAGAGGGTAGGTGAAAAACTATATTAAAGAAGCAAAGAGAGATGATGAGGCAAGAAAGTGACCAATAAAGAGAAATCCCAAAGTTTTCTACAGGCATGCCAACAGCAAAAGGGTAGTACAAGGTTGAGAAATGCCAATTAGGAATTATAAAGGAGTTTTACACATGGATGCAGGGAATGGGTGAAGTGTTAAATTAATTTTTTGCATCTGTCCCTATCAAGGAGGTAGAGGCAACGCAGGCCATGGTGACAGAGGAGGTGGCTCAGTCACTAGAGGGTTGATAAGGCTATCAATAATTCAAGAACAAAAACAAAGTTGCTGAAAAGCTCAGCAGGTCTGGCAGC
>NW_025975620.1:0-5670 GCF_021869965.1 Rhincodon typus
AAGTGGTCAGTAAAGTTATGAATGAATGAGAGCGCGAGAGCGGTCATATGGAGCGCTTGTGGGTGCATTGGTAAAGAGGACCTTTAGTACAATAGTAAAGAGGCTTATGATCTAGTGTCACACAAAAACCACAGAAAAGGATATTTTAAGGCGATTGACCCTGTATTACTGAAGACACGCCAGCCAGACTCCGGCAGCCTTGTTAAGTGCTAACCGATATGAGTAAACAGGGCAGACCACAGGATATTCAGGGGCAAAGGTTACAAGATAAGCAAGTGACCACATGAGCGAACGGGTACCGGGTGTTTAAATCCGAATGGTAAATATGTGATACACAATCATTTGATGTAACTGACTGCCTAGTTAATTGAAAACCGAAGGAACTGCAGATGCTGTAAATCAGCAACAAAAACAAAATTGCTGGAAAAGCTCAGCAGGTCTGGCAGCATTTGTGAAGGCAAAGACAGTTAACGTTTAGGGTTTGTGTACAGGGTGCTCTGTGTTTTGGATTATTTACAGGGGGCTCAGTTTTAGGGTTTCTTTACAGAGGTCTGTGTTTTATGGTTTCTTACTGGGTTCTCTGTCTTTTACATTTTACTTCCTGAGGGACCTTTCTTAGGTTATATTTAAAGGGGTCTCTGTGTTTGAGTGTATTTACAGGGGGCTCTTTTTCGCGTTTGTTTAAACGAGATTCTGCGTCAGAGATTACTTACAGAAGGCTTTGTGTTTCACTGTTCATTTACAGGGATGTCTATGTTTTAAGGATTATTTATAGCGAGCTCCGTGTTTTACAGTTAATTGAAAGGGGTCTCTGTCTTCGGGTTTCTGTACAGGGGGCTCTGTGTCTTCGGGTTTCTGTACCGGAGGCTGTATGTCTTCGGTTAGGAGTACGGCTGAAGCTAAATTCGGTTTAGGACTAAGGCAGTGGTTAGTGTCGGGATGAGGCTTGCGTTATAGGGCTGAGGGTAGGTGTTAGGGCTGAGGCGAGAGTTAGAGGTAAGGTTAGGGTCAGCGTTGGGACTGAGGGTTATGGTTTGGGTTAGGCCTGAGGTTAGGATTTAGGCTGAGGTTGGACTTAGGGTTTACATGAGGGTTAGCGTTCGGGCTGAATCTAGGGTTAGGGTTACGGCTAGCGTTATTTCTGAGGGTAGTATGGAAGAAAGCAGTTTCGCATACGAGGCAGAGCTAGAGGGAGTGCAACTGCGTATTCTACAGGAGACGCGGGAAGTATTGTAAACTTAACAGGTCAAATACTATTACAGATTAGTTTACAATTAAAGATTATTGTCCTGAGGGAATGCCTCATTGTCAGAGGGTCTGCCTGAGGCTGTCACACTTTGTTGTAGGTCAGCACTGAAGGAGTGCAACATTGTCAGAGGATGAAATTCAGAACTTTACCATTTACTGTATAAATCCTACCTTCGTTTGACTTTCCAAAGTGCACACCTGTATCTGTATGCAATTGTACTTATCAATCCTCAGCCCACTTCCCCATCTGATCGAGAAGCCTCTGTAAATTTTGATAACCTTCTTTGCTATCAATGACATCTTCTACTTTTGCATTATCCACAAACTTTCACATCCAGATCATTCATATAAGTAACAAATAACAAAGGTCCCAGCACCGACCCCTGTGGCACACCACTGCTGCAATACCTCAGTGTGGACCCTTTGACAATGAGGCACTGCTTCAGTACTGAAGCTCTGACAGTACTGACTATCTGACAATGAGGCACTCCCTCAATCTGACATTCTCACAGTGCTGCAATCTTGTGGCACTCCAACAAGTCTGACCCCTTTAGAATGAGACACTGCCTCAATATTGACCCTCTCAGAATAATGCACCCAACAGTTCTGACCCTCTGGTAGTGCTGCATTACCTCAATACAGACCCTATACATGTGAGGCACTTCCTCAGTCTCACCCGCTTACAATGAGGCGCTACCTCATTATTGACTCTCTGACGATACTGCTCTCCAGCAGTTCTATCCGTCTGACAGTGCTTCAATACTTGCCTGGAACAGCTAACAGCATCTCATTTTCCTCATTGATAGTAGGAACTGCAGATGCTGGAGAATCTGAGATAACGAGGTGTAGAGCTGGATGAACACAGCAGGCCAAGCAGCGAGCAGGAAGACTGACGTTTCAGGCCTAGACCCTCCTTCAGAAATGGGGGAGGGGAAGGGGGTTCTGAAATAAATAGGGAGAGAGGGGGAGGCGGAGGCGGAGGCGGATAGAGAAGAAGATAGGTGGAAAGGAGACAGACAGGTCAAAGAGGCGGGGATGGAGCCAGTAAAGGTGAGTGTAGGTGGGGAGTTGAAGGAGATACGTCAGTCCAGGGAGGACGGACAGGTGAAGGGCGGGATGAGGTTAGTAGGTAGGAGATGGGGGTGGGGCTTGAGGTGGGAGGAAAGACAGGTTAGGGAGGCGGGGACGAGCTGGGCTGGTTTTGGGATGCGGTAGGGGGAGGGGAGATTCTGAAGCTTGTGAAGTCCACATTGATACCATTGGGCTGCAGGGTTCCCAAGCGGAATATGAGTTGCTGTTCCTGCAACCTTCAGGTGGCATCATTGTGGCACTGCAGGAGGCCCAGGATGGACATGTCGTCTGAGGAATGGGAGGGGGAGTTGAAATGGTTCGTGACTGGGAGGCGCAGTTGTTTAGTGCGAACCGAGCATAGGTGTTCTGCAAAGCGGTCCCCAAGCCTCCGCTTGGTTTCCCCGATGTCGAGGAGGCCACAATGGGAACAGCGGATGCGGTATACTACATTAGCAGATGTGCAGGTGAACATCTGCTTGATGTGGAAAGTCTTCTTGGGGCCTGGGATGGGGGTGAGGGGGGAGGTGTAGGGGCAGGTGTAGTCTTCCTGCGGTTGCAGGGAAAAGTGCCGGGTGGGGCTGGAGGCGGGTGTGAAGTGGACACGGGAGTCACGGAGAGAGTGGTCCCTCCGGAAAGCAGATAAGGGTGGGGAGGGAAAAATGTCTTTGGTGGGGTCGGATTGCAGATGGCAGAAGTGTCGGAGATGCTGCCAGACTTGCTGAGCTGTTCCAGCAACTATGTTTTTGTTCCTGATTTTGCTGCATCCGCAGTTCCTTTTAGTTTTTACTGTGTTTTAGTGTTTATATACAGGGGGCACTGTATTTCAGGGTCAATATACTGGGGCTCCTGTGTTTTAGGGTTTATTTACAGGGCGCTCTGTGTTTTAGGGTGAACATCAGTGACCAACTCACAATGATGCACGCCCACAGATCTGACTCGCCGACAGTCCTACAATTTATTCGTCCTGAGCATCTAATCATGTAGCACTCCATCAATTCTGACCCTCGAATAAAGAGGCACTTTCTCAGAACCAACCCCGTGACAATGACACAATTCCTCACTGCTGACAAAGTACTAACTTCTGACAGAGGCAATTCCTCAGTATTGAACCTCCAATAGAAATGCAATACTTCCGTACTGACCTTCTGAATGTGTTGCTCACCATCAATTCTGAACCCATTCCAATGAAGCTCTTCCTTGGTGCTCAGTTCTGATAATAATGCACTCCGTCTGTTCTGATCTTCTGACAATGCTGCAATACACCAGTAATTATGTATTAATTATTATATAATTACATTATCAATACAGGACTCCCTCAATGCTTACTCCATTACACTGAGGTTATGCCTCAGGCCTGACCCTCTGACAATGAGACACACTCTCAGGTGAATCTCTGACAATAAGGCGTTCCCTCAGTACTTAATTGTGTGATAGAGCTGCAATACCTCAGTACTGCTCCTCTAATCGTGTAACACTCCAACAAGGGTGGCACGGTGGCTCAGGGCTTAGCACTGCTGCCTCAGTGCCAGAGACCCAGGTTTGATTCCACCCTCGGGCGACTGTGCAAACTCCATGCAGACATTCTCCACGTGTCTGCATGCGTTTCCTCCCACAGTCCAAAGATGTGCAGACTTTGGCCTTGCTCAGTTGCCCAGAGTGCTCAGGGATGTGTAGATTGGGTGGTGAGAGGAGGGTATGTCTGGATGGGATGCTCGGAGGGTCAGTATGGATTTGTTGGGCTGAAGGGCCTGTTTCCATACGTGGGTTCTACAAAAATAAAAAAAATTCTGACCCAATCACAATGAAGCACCGGCTCAGTGTTGATGCTCTGTTACCAATATGGCACTCCTTCAAATCTGACCCTATTCAGATGAGGTATCAGCTCAGTATTGACCCTCTGACAATAATGCACTCCCTCAGTGCTAACCATATGTCAATGATGCACTCCCTCAGTACTGCCCTTGTTTGTTTTACCAAAATGTAATACATTGCATTTATTATCCTGGACTCTTTTTCATATTATAGCACTGGACAGGTATCAGTGTGGTATTGCTTGCCAATGGGGACCAAGCAATCTGTGGGGCATACCAGTGATGTGACACAGTCATTTTGCTCATGATATGTCTTACAAACATTACCGAATACATGGAGATATCCCAGTGCTGTGTAAACTGTTCTTTTCTTTGTCCACCAGCTAGTGTAGACCTTACCTTCATAAAACTTTTGTAATTAAATGTGCAGCTTTTGAAATCTATTTCAAGAACAACTAGAAGGTAAAAGGTATAGATTCCAAGTGTTCAGTTTGTGAGTTGATAACGTGCCACCTGAGAAATAGCCCAGAGTCAGAGATTTGCAGAAAGAACATCAGCTCGAAGCCCAGACATCAAGGACAGGCAAAGACCTTGAAGTAAAGATGGTGAATGTAGGTATCAGGAGACAGAAAGACAATTGCGGATGAATTTATTCAGGCGATTGTGAAGCACTCTTTATCAAACTGTTTGAGGTTTAATTTGTGGATTAAAATTGATGGTGTCAGATGCTTTGAGCTGCAGAACTCTTGGCCAAGGTCGTTCTAGTATGGTAAGTGCTATCATGGACCTTACAGCATACCCAGGCAGAAATGGCACTGGACATTCAGAAGGTTGGAAATGTATGATTGTAGCATGCTTCTGAAGCTGATTTGATGCAGATTCTGTCAATTTGGATCCAGCTGTCAATTTGGATAACTCCCTCCACTTAACACTCCCGGTCTATTGTTTATACAGGCTCCAACCAACCTGCTCTTATTTAATGGGCCAGGCATTGCTTGCTTCACTTGTACAGATTTTGTCAAGTTCTGCTGATGTATCTGGGAGGAGTTTTTCTGACACCTCAGAATTGACACCCTGACAATATTGCACTCCCCCCTCACCTATGACCGTGACTGAGCTCCAATACCTCAGGGCTAACTTTCCAATCGTGTAGCACCCATGAATTCTCAGCCCCTAAAATGAGATACTGACTCAGTATTGACCCTCTGTTACTAATGCACTCACTCAGAGCAACCCTCCATCAATGCAACCCTCCATCAATGCAGCCCTGCCTCAGAACTGACACTGAGAATGAGGCACTCCCTCAGCACTGCATCTCTAATCATGACATTACATTGAGACACTCCTTGTGTACTGACCCTCTGAACAAGGAGGCATTCCCTCAGTATTGACTCTATAACAATAATCCTGTCTCACAGTTCATGACATCTGACATTACTGCAAAACCTCAATTCTGATCCTAAAATGATGAGGCACTCCCTCAATATTGACGGTCTGACAATGGTGCACTCCCTCAGTGCCGGACCTCTGACAATGGTGC
>NW_025975620.1:5680-7841 GCF_021869965.1 Rhincodon typus
TGCCGGACCTCTGACAATGGTGCACTCCCTCAGTGCCGGACCTCTGATAGACCTGTAACACCTCAGTCCTGACCTCTGATAGACCTGTAACACCTCAGTCCTGATGCTCTGACAATGCTTCAATACTTCAGTGCTGACCACCTGACAATGAGGATCTCCATCAGAACTGACCATCTGATAGAACTGCAATACCTCAGTACTACCCCTGTAATCGTATGGCACTCCCTCAATTCTGACCCTATTACAATGAGGCTCTGCCTCAGTACGGAGTGTCTGAAAATGATGCAATCGCTCAGTACAGACCCTGTGACAATGAGGCCCTCCCTCTTTCTGACTGTCTCACACTGCTGCAATACATCATTACTGATTGTGTAATGTGTGGGTCTCTCTCAATTCGAATCCATTTTTAATGAGGCACTGCCTCAGTTTTTACCCTGTGACAATAAAACAGTTCCACAGTTCTGATACGCTGACAGTGATTCAAACCTCAGTACTGACCCTCTGACAATGAGTCAGTGCCTCAGAACTGTCCCACTGACAATAAGGGAAACCCTCATACTGACCTACTGCTTCTGAGGCCCTCCCTCCCCACTGACCTCACAGTGTAAAACTACTTCAGTACTGGCCCTCGAAATGTGAGCGACTCCCTTAATTCTGTCCCCCTTAAATGGCAGCACTCCCTCAGCATTGACCCTTTGACAATTATGCACTCTCACATTTCTGACCCTGTGACAATGAGGCACTCCCTAAGCCCTGATGCTCAGACAGTGCTTCAATACCTCAGTACTGATCGTATGATAATAAGGCACTTGGTCAGTATGAGCCTCTGATAGAGATACAAAAGCTCATTACTGACTACTTAAATGTGTGCAAACCCTCAATTCTGACACTATTACACTGAGGCACTGACAATGAGTCACTCCATCAATATGGACTGTTTGACAATGAGGCACTAACACAGTACTTACCCTCTGATAGAGCTGCAATACCTCAGTAGTATCCTTCTAAAACTGGAGCAAACCCTCAATTCTGACATTACATTGAAGCTGTAGTTCAGACAGACCCTCTAACAAGACACCTCCGCTGTATTAATTCTCTAAATTTCACAGAAGGTCAGCACTGTAAGAGGGTCAGTACTGAGGTATTGAAGCTTTGTCAGAGGGTTAGTAATGAGTGCGGGCACTGAAGAAGTGCCTCATTGACAGGCGTTCAGTCCTGAGCTCTGAGGGAGTTCATCATTGTCAGATGGTCAATACTGAGACAATGCTTCATTGTGAAAGGATCAGCACAAAAGATCTACCACACATTTTTAGGGTCAGTATTGAGGTATTGCAGCACTATCAGAGGGTCAGAACTGTGGGAGTGCATTATTGTCAGAAGGTCAATACTGAGGCAGCACCTCATTCTAAATTGAGGCAATGCCATACAAATAGAGCTTCAATACTGAGGCAGTGCCTCATTGTCAAAGGGTCAGAACTGTCGGAGTGCGATATTGTCAGAGGCAGTGCCTCACAATAATGGTGTATTTTTGATCACAGCGTGCATCAAAGTGGTTCTTTCATAATTCTGTTAAATGCAGTCAAGAAGGCTCGACAACAGCAATTTTCTTAAAGATGAACATTTATTGAGGAAATAAAATATGAAGAAAGAGTAAATAAAAAGAATGCAAAAGAGAGGAAAAAACAATAAGCCTCACGTTCTTCTGGCCATGAGGGACCCCTTGATCAATGGCTGGCCTGGAGGCTGAGGTTGTTCCTGGCACCGTTTGCGGTCTCATTCCGAGGTTAAGTCCAGTGACTAGGAACGAAACTCTCCCTCTAATATGGTATAACAAACAGCTCGGCACAGAAAAAAACCAATTACAGAAAAAAAATTAACTGTACATACAGGAATGTTCAGAGGACTCATTCAAAGGCAACCATTTCTCGAATATCAACAAATTTTGCCCTTCAGCCCATCCTATACATGGGGTTGGAACTGAGCGAGTACCACACGATTACAGCATCACTACTGAGGTAATGCAGCACTGTGTGAGGGTCAGTTTTGAGGCAGTGCCTTGATGTAATGGGGTCAGAACTGTGGGGGTGCATTATTGTCACATGTTCAATACAGAGAGTGTGTTGACCCTCTGACAATGCTTCAATGCCTCAGTGCCTACCCT
>NW_025975621.1:0-7840 GCF_021869965.1 Rhincodon typus
GTTACAATACATTGTCATGTTCATTACATGCATGTGGTCGTCTCAATTAGGAGAATAAGCGGAATCCAAAACAAAATGTTTGCCACTATTTCCATGATTCGCGATTGATTTGGATATCGTCTGTTGGACTACTCTCTGATACAGATCGGAGCGATGGTATAATATGCGCGATAGCACGCTGCGCTATGTGGAGTACAAATGCAGCGTGTCGAGATTTTTTACTCACTTGGGATCCACTAATCACACTATAAATATTTCAGCAATTCATGGGCGTTAACCAAATAGATAAGATCTATCTCTGTTACTTTGTAATACCGTTGTCAGTCTGAAGGCCATAATGTTCTGTTTTGTCATCCTTACAAATCCTAAAAAACAAATATATTGCGTGTGTAGGTGTGGGGTGTGGTGCTGGAATAAAACCCGTTTTCATCAGGGACTTTTTGAACTTGGGAGGCAAAGAGCAATAAAGGAGCTCACTAGCAGTCTGATTAAGAAGCGTCCTCTGGGAGAAATTGCAAAGTCTTACATGTCTGTCTGTTTGTCAAAGTGTCCAACAACAGCCAGGTCAGTTTGCTAATGCATTCTGTCGATTATAGCAAGAAAAAATGTAAATTTATTTAAGCAAAATCTAATTGCTGCAATGCATCGTATCCCTCGCACTTAGCAATGCGCTGACATTTACTTGATTGATGATTTATCCAATCAGATAACGTGAAATTAATATTCAAATTATATTTCGTTTATTATGCCTGCTAGTTTTCTGTAAGTTGGTATGCAAAAGAGAAAAGATAGTATTTTGTAACAATTATGATTTCGGCTAAATAAAAAAAATCTTTGGATTTTAAAAATGATCTCACCTCGTTTGGTTTTGTCTGCCTGTAAAGCGATCGTCTATCAGATGTGCGTTTATGTATGTGTGTGCGCGTATATGTACAAATCTGCAATCGATGTAGATATTCCAAGCAAATTTGTTGGACTGAAATAAGGCGCAGTGCATTAAATGCAGAGAGCATACTCATGTTTTTCTTCATTGATTAATGACTTCTAAAATAAAACATGCGGGAATGGGAGCTGCGATCGATAAATTAACTACCGAAATTCATCATTTTCTCGCGTAAAATATCCAAAGCAAGTCACAATTTTTGACGTGTCCCACAAGGTAGAAGCGAGGCAGGGTTCGATCTGGATTGCTGGTTATTAGAAAATCTGATTCCATTTGACACCCAATTAAAAGTTTGCATTTCTTGTTAATTAATTCTCTTGATCGGGCAAGACAAATAGACGGTTCATTTTGACAGGAGTCCGATAAAGAATTCAACAGCTTTTCTTAGCCGGGGTGTCTCCTGATTATAGTTTTAAGGTCACGTCTTCATGGGTTTATAATTCATTAATACAGACATTTATTCAGGCGGGATTAATGAAGATCACATCTCTTGCATCATTTGCACTTATTTTGGATAGAGAAAGGAAAGAGAAACTATAACAAATTGTAAACTTGCCAGTCAATGGGTTCGGGACGATAATTACTGTCCTTGTATAAACGTAATGAGCATAATATAACGATCCACTGTATAAAGCGACGGGATTGTAAACAATGATGCACTACAAGCATTCTGCTCTTCGTCATCATCAACACTGAGTTTTTAAATATAAAATCACATCTGGCTCTTTTATGTTTCATATTGTGGTTTAAGTGAACACTTTTCACCAACTTTCCCATCTATGAAAACAGTCGGGAGTGGGGGTTGGTAAGACAGCGTATCGATGATGTTCAGCATTCAGCCAAGCATGCATTCAAAAATAAATTCTCTAACAGTTTGTGCGTTTCCGCTTTAATGAACATAAAGTTGTTTCAGTAGGATTATCGACAGCAGTTTATTTGAAATAATGTCGGGGAGGGTACTGGTGCCGTCTTCTATCCATTTCAGTTTTTCTTTGTAAACAAGAACTCCACATTGTTGTAAAATATGTGTGCATTCATCACGCGAAATGCTTCACGCTTTTTGTTTCTTGTCAATGGAAAGTTCAGTGCGGGCTGGGAAGAATTAACTGCGCAGGAAGGGATCAAAATTTGTGCGAAAGGTAAGGTGGACAAAAATGAATCTCAAACATTATCGCTTTCAGCGCAAAACCAATCAAGGCAGAGGGGAAACCATTCAGTCAACATATTACAAACTAATATCCAGGCAAATATTCGGAACACAGCATTGACAGTAAAACGATGGAAATATATCACCAGCGTTATAAAAACGCTGCCCATGGTTTACATTCCGAGGTTTAATTGGTAACAATTTTTAAATCCGAAATAAATGATCAGAAAGAACAGTGCTTAACTCCAGGCTCGCGATTTACGATACATTTTGAGGGTTTATCACCAGTGATCTTCCAAAACAATGTACACTTGTGCCTCCTCTGCATCTGGTATGAAAATATATAATGTGCAAGCTCGCAATCATACAAATCATTTCAACTGCATTCAGAATTAATGTGAAAATACTGCAAAACTCCAGTGTCACTGAATGATGTGTTACAGTAGTAAAACGATCAATAACCGCATTGGAGTAATTCGTCACCATCGAATTTATCAAGCTTTCACATAAAACAATATCAACTATAGTTGGAATCATAATTATCGGGTGTGACTCCCTCGGTGTTTGCTTTGACTTTCATTTTTCGCTATTAATTACAAATCTTAGAAAACCTGACCTAAAGTGATACGCGTGTAAAAAAACTCGAGACGCAGGAAATAAATTCAGTAGATTACACGATGCGCCAAGAAAATCGAACTTCAGATGTTTAGCAAACTGGTTAACGAACGCCCATCTCCGCAAGTTGTTGGAAATCATTCTTTTGAAAGCAGTGAATAGTCCGGCTCCTAAACTCCAGAGTTTCACAAGTAGTTACCGAACAAACCCAAGGGGGCGCAGCACCTCACAGTTTCACATCCTCACCCAGTGGATATCTTAAGACTCACTCTCCCTCTCTCTCTCTACCTGTCCACTTCATATTTCAAAATCACACAAAAAAACCATGATCAGTCCTGATCAACTTGCCTGAAATTTAATCAGTCTTATACACGAAACCCGATCTGGTTTGGTTTACAAGTACCTGCGGTTTAACTGGGAGTTTCTAGAGACACAGGTTGATGAGACCGACTGGGATTTGTAAACTGAGGTATTCCAAAATGAAGCTTTATTTGTCATAACTGAGATGGATATTAACCTTAAAATTGAGATGGATATTAACCTAGCTGATGCCACCCTGGTCCGTTCTACTTATGTCAACAGAAATCTTAATCTGCACCAGACACACTTTGTTAGGTACCACTGTGTGGCTTTCAATCCCGAGCAGGTTGAGTCGTTTATTACTCTGGATCCTTTAGGTTGGATACACACGTGTAGTGCCAACTGTAAAAGAAAATGCATTAAGTGAATATTTAAGTTTGTTTTGTCCTTAATGCATCAGGCTTTTTTTCCATACACACCACTGACAATTAGTTGAATAGTTTGTGACATCCGAAAGGGCCCATTCTTGGCTCAAGTAGGTTGCATCCGGTAGCTGTCTAGGTCCTTCTTGTTCACTTCACTCGAAGTGTAAAACTCCTGTTTGAATGAACTAATCTGGCAAACACGTGGTGTGCAACAATCAGCCACAGGCCCGTTTACATGTCCTAACAATTACTTGGAGCTCTTCAGGCTAAACCTTTCTACCATTTCAAGTAAACACATAGGAAGTAGAGAAGTGGAACGTATTTGTACGCTTCTGAAAACAAATGTCCACAAACCCATGAAAGAAAGTAGAGAGCTGGTAGGCGTCGGACGATACATTAGATTCGAAACTCATTGGCTTTGAAAAATCTGACCGAAGCAGTTTCTGGGAATCTTGCAACCTCTCCACATCTACACCAAATAAAGAAAACACAGTCTTTGCATTTGGCTAATACATATTATATTTTAGAAATTGGATGTTCCAGTTTCTATTTAGATATACTGGAACGTATGACTATCAGTAAATTTTCTTACAGCATGCTTTTTTGAATGGATTTACAAACCTCAAAACAAATATGTTGCCTTTTCTCCGTAGGTTATGAATCCTTAATTATAATTTAATTATACAAATAATCTGAGCCTCCGGAAAATTTAATGGCTTTACGTTGTTATTTTTGGAAGTGTTGACAGCAATCAAACATAGCCCCTTGTTTATTACGAATGCTGCAGGATGGAAATTATGGTATAGGCGTGTATAGGAAATGCATCCATAGTATTGGAGTCAGCCTGGTCACAGAAAGCGAGAGCTCGTAATGAATAAACAGTTCTGTTCTAGGCACTAGCACCTGAAATTTTATAGAGACGGGCTTTATTTTAACAGCATTTCGAGACGTTTGATCTCAAACAACTCACTTTAACATGATGGTAGCATATCAGCGATTTGGAGCAAATCATCAACAGGCCAAAATAGCAAAGGGGCTGTATGATACCAGCGGGCAAAGTCATGTTGCAATAGCACTTACGGTTAAGGTTTTTGCATTGTCACAGTTTCCAGCGACGGTTTAGTTATCATTCAGGATTTTGTCAGCATCTACAGTGTGAACATAGGTTGCTGTTTATAGTGAGTTTGGTTCATTTAAATGCAATTTAAGATTCGATCAGGCATCACATTCCGTTGTGTTTGGAGATTGATACATACCGAGATAATTTACTTCATACTTTACTTCCAGGACCCAAGCACACAGCCATCTAAAATATATCAAATGTATAGCAGTACAGTCTTGTGCCTAAAAGTGGTGGCTTCTGGAGGTTGGCAGGGGAGGGTGTGGTCGGATTTGTATGTCAAATGGGAAGATCTTCTGTGACTACGCCAAAATGTGTCCATCCCAACCTCTATCGCCTTATTTTCCGTCCTGCAATTCGGCCACATCTTCACTGTGGAAATCAATACATTCAACGGGACACTTGAAACTTTCTTTTTGTAAAACCACAACCGAATTGTAAACCTAAGATACAAAGTGAAATAGAACAGGTTATGTGATTTTAAAAACTGAGGTTGACCTGGTGTGATGGCGTCCTGTTTTCGAATAGGGATCCGAATACCTGGGGGGGTGATGAAAAGAGTTCCAAACATCAGCAATGCACATTAGTGCGCGCACAAATCCAGAAAGGCTGGAACGTCTGTGCCACCCGCCAGTCGGTGGTATTCGGACAGCACCACACTACTAAACATTACAAAAAGAACTCATTCAAACTAATTTACGAAACGATTGCTTGAGAAGTCAATGCATGGTAAATTTAGTCATAAAAACCGAAAGAACTGCGGATGCTGTAAATCAGGAACAAAAACAAAGTTGCTGGAAAAGCTCAGCAGGTCTGGCAGCATCTGTGAAGGAAAAAGAAAGAATTAACGTTTCGGGTCCGCTGACCCTTCCTCAGAAATGTAGTCATATTCTGCAAGATAACCTGTCCTACTCAAGTTCTTGAAATGATTATTTGAATAGACTTTATGCGAAATATTAAATAAATGTCCTTTATCACAAAAGCTGCCTGGCGGCAAATTGAATTTTCGGATACTGATCTGTCCCGCAAAAGTGAGGTACTATATTACGATCAATGCATGTTATCATTCGGAATCTGGAATTGCCCCAGTCCTGAGTGTGTTTTTCGAATTAAGTTTCGTTCCGCATTACTAATTAGGTTCAATTTGAAACTACATTTGGGGACCATGTATTACTCGCCTTTTAATTCATTAGAAAATGTGGATCATTTATTTATATCGAGAAACTAGAATTAAAATTGAAGAACAAAAGTAGTTAGATCAATTAGACAAGAGGCTTGCTGTTAAGTGAAAGCGGAAAGGCTGCTAGACACAATGGTTCCACAGTTTTCAGGTCCTTGAAAGAGTAGGAGAGGCAGAACTGTGGCCACCTAGCTCCCCAAATGCTGGATGCAAGGATGAAAAACAGCTTCCAATATCTGGATTTGAATGTTTAGATGAAATACAAGGGAAAGGTTTAGAGTACTATGGGCCTGCTTAGCTCAGTTTTCAATTACCCTGTTTGCTACATAAATCCAGATATCCATTGCCAAGTGTGTTATTATGGGACCAAGAGACTCTGAAGAAATCCCCTTTTTCTTTTTGCCAAGGAACTTGTCTTACTTGTTTACTTCCTATAGTGGACTTAAACTTTCAATGGTTTGCAATCAGTGCCGACCTAGGGGTTGTCTTCTTCAGAAAAGGCAACAACATTACATCCTCAGGAGTTTTTTTTTTAATTCATTCATTAGATGTGAGCATCACTGGCTAGGCCAGCATTTATTGCTCATCCCAAATTGCCCAGGGAGCTGTTAAGAATCAATCACATTACTGTGGATTTGCAGTCACATGTCAGCCAGAACAGGTAAGGACAACAGGTTTCCTTCCTTAAAGGACGTTAGTGAGCCAAATGGGATTTTCCCAACAATCGACAACAGCTTAACGATCATCATTAGACTCTTAAGACGTTATGTGTTGATTACATTTCTTATGGGTTAGTACTGAAATCACTACTGTGATGTGAATTCAGAAGCCAGTGCAAAATGGACAGATTTTCAAATGATGCCAAACTAGAATGTATTTAGGGAAAGAAATTCAGGTGTTATTGAATAAATTGGGCAAAATACAAAAGTGGGCAGAAAAATGATAGATTACATTTAAGTTTAAAGATATACCACATAGGAAGGAAAATTGGGTCACATACCTTTTCCCGAATGGTATTGAAATATATAAGAATGAAGTGAAAGGAACTTGGAGGAATTAGGAATCACAGCTATAAAATATTCAACCAATACAGAGCAGCAATGAACAAAATCAAGAGAAAGTTCAATTATATACCAACAAAAAATCCAAGGGGACTCAAAATTCATGTTCCAGCTTTCTTGCCAACTTCCCCCACTCCCAATTAACCCCCACCCCCATAAACAAATGCATTCTGGTGCACTGGAGCATTGGAAAAGGAGAGCTACAAATCTGAATATGTTGAGTAAGTTTGAAACAAAAACATAAAAATTTGGGGACAATTTCTGGCAGGGTTTTTCCCATAATCCATCATTAATTTGCTAGAAGAAATGTGGAAATACTAAAAAAAAATCTGGGGTTTAGGTTATTTGTCCAGAGTTTCTGTGATTTCTTTGCTGACATTTTGGCAGATGAGGAAGACAACCCATTAAGAATTTTCAGCCTAGAAAGTCAGTGTTGTACGTGAGAAATGTGTAGAGTAATACAAGATAGGTAAGGGAATGAAGAGATACATGAGGAATATTATTTTATACAAAGCTGTCAGAATAGGATAAAAAGATGCATTTAAAGTTAAAACAAATTAGGCTAATAACAGAAAGTTTATTTTCACATGAAATAAGATCAAGAAATAGAAACAATGGATGCTGCAAGTTGAGGAGTGTGGGGTAGGGGTGGGGAGGGTGGGGAGAAGGTTAGAAAGGGCTGTGGTGTTGGCCTAAAACAATGGTTCTAAAGCTGGGGGCGAATTGTTGGGAAACTGCCAGAAGTCTATGATAGTAGGAACTGCAGATGCTGGAGAATCTGAGTTAACATGGTGTAGAGCTGGATGAACACAGCAGGCCAAGCAGCATCAGAGGAGCAGGAAGGCTGACATTTCGGGCCTAGACCCTTCTTCAGAAATGGGGAAGCGGAAGGGGGATCTGAAATAAATAGGGAGAGAGGGGGAGGCGGATAGAAGATGGATAAAGGAGAAGATAGGTGGAGAGGAGACGGACCGTTCGAAGAGGCGGGGATGGAACCAGTAAAGGTGAGTGTAGGTGGGGAGGTAGGGAGGAGATAGGTCAGTCCAGAG